>NW_027555847.1:715480454-715562954 GCF_003287225.1 Phascolarctos cinereus
CGTAACACACACACTAGACAAAGAACGGCCATGTTGAAAGGAGACACTGTAGAATGACCAGGATAGAATGGACTTGATTAGCCATCATTCTGTAAGAGAGAAGAAGCCATAGTGTTGGAGCTGGGAGAGGACTTCGCACCCCGGAATGTTAGAGCTTGGAAGGAAGCTCAGAACAGAGATCACGGAACAGCAGACAGACTTGGAAGGGACCTTAGAACACTGGCTGGCAGAAGGGAAGGGATTGCAGAGCACAGACAGTCACAACTGGGGCCGCAGGACCTGCAGTATCTGAATAAGAAGGGACCCTGAACGTCACCTATTTCACTGAGAGTAGGAAAACTGAGTTGGAGAAAAGCAAGCGGAGGTCATTCTGCCAGTCAGTGCTCAATCCAGGACTGGAAAGCAGCTCTACCTCCTCCCAGCCTGGGGCTTTTTTGGACTATCCCACGTTCGGGTCACAAAATCTTCTAAGTCAGGAACCAGGCCACAGCTGCAATGTCTGTTTAGCCTAAACAAAAGAGCCCTTTGGTCTCAGCCTCCCCGATTGCCCTGTGACCTCTCCAGCGTCTCCAGGTTATTACAAGGGCTCTCTTGTGAGAATCCAATTAGAAAACTGGTCTGGCCTGGCTGAGAATAGTCAGGAGGAGCAGATGACGTCTGGTCTGAGTTGGACAGACACCAGCGCCATCCCCATAGCTTCCCTCAGAAGTGCCAAGGGGTCCAGTCTTAATGGGTCTCTCCTTACTAGCCCACCTACCCCCTTCCCTGACTGTAGCAGTTCAGAGCCTGCCCGGCGAGTAGAAAATGGACCAGGCTGGAATTTGAGATGCCTGAGGTCTGTTGTCCCCCCCCCACCACTCACCCACAGGGTGACCTTAGACAAGTCACTTCCCACCGGACTTCAATTCCCCAATTCAACAAGCAAATGAAACAGACATTTATTAAACGCACCTCCTTGAGGGAGTGTGCCGTAGCAAAGGGTATGCTGGAAGTGTAGGCAGGGAGACCTGGATTCAAACCCTGTCTCTGACACTTACTAGCTGTGTGACTCTGGGTAATTCAGTTAACCTTTCTAAGCCTGGTCTACAAATCTGAGATACTACTAATAAATAGCACTTATTTGGAATGCTTTAAGTTTTGCCAAGTGCTTGCAAACATCATCTCTGTCGATTCAAAGCAACCCTGTGAAGTAGGTCTCAGCATTATACCCATTTTACAGGTAAGAAAATTGAGGCAGGACAAGTTGAGTGACACGCCCAGGGTCACAGAGTTGGTAAGTGTCTGAGACAGGATTTGAACTTGGGCTGTATCTGCTCTGTCCCCTTGTTACCTCATCCTTCCAAGGCTGTTGAGAAGCATCATGGGTCAATGGATTTGAAATGCCATGGAAATCTTAAAAGAATTTTAGAAATGCCTGGCTATTATCGCTGTCGGCAGTATCAAAGCATCTACTACATGAAGGCAAAAGGAGTCAGGGCGGCCTGGTTCAAGTCATCCCTCTGCCACTGGCCGTGTGACCTTGAGCCAGTCATGAGCTACCTTGTGCCTTGGGCAACATTGCAATCCTAGAAGGTACAAGTATGGAGGCCTTCCTCACACTAATGAAATCACGGGTAGGAACTGGGGGGGAAAACCCTGCTAAGCTCTGTCTTGCCCTCAGGAAGCTTACCTCCTGCTGTGGGATTTAGCAGGGACACAGTAAAAGCTGGGGTAAGCCCTTAGCAACCAAGAGCTAGGAAGAGCTTCCTGGAGAAGGTGACACATGAGCAGAGTCTTGAGGGAGGCACAGGAATCTAAGGGGCAGAGAGCAGTAAAAGGGAGAGCATGCCAGGCATGGGGCTCAGCCAGTGCAAAGGCCATGAGGCAGGAAGTCAGATGATGTGCCTAAGTGATACCACTCCCTGCCTGGCTCCCAGGGTTGGTGTGGATACAATGAGCTAACAGACCCTTTCTCAGGCCCACCACCCAGGTCCAGATTAGATCCTGAGGCTTGTGTTTTCTGGTCCTTCCAGCCACCAGCTTCCCTTTCTTTGTCTTCCTATGGCACAGCCCAGACCTGAAAGAGAAGGAATCCCTTTGTGCCCACCTGGGGAACAGCCTTCAGCATCAAGACCAAAAGGAAAAATAAACGCTAACAGGGGAAGGTTTTCAGCGGGAGGATTTCTCACGTCCACCATTGTGCAGCCGAGGGGAAACGGCTGTCTGACAGACCACCTGTTGAGAAAAACAGCCGGGCTCAGCATTACCCCCAGGTGTGGCTTCAGCCAGCTGATTCAACGTCTGTAAAACACACACGCGCACACACACACACACACACACACATGTACACACACATTCATTCTCTCTCTCTCTCTCTGTCACTCTCTCTTTTTCTGTCTCTCACTCTCTCCACCATCTGCCTCTGTCTCTCTTGTCTCTCTATCCCTCTGTTTCCCTGTCTCTCTCTTGTCTCTCTCCCCTCTCTGTCTCTCTCTATCTCTCTCTCCCTCTGTCTGCCCCTTCTTTTTCTGTCTCTGATTCTGTCTGTCTCCTTCTGTCTCCCCACACCTCCTAACATAGATCTCTCTCACATTTGCATATTTCAGTGACATATAGTTTTTGAGTCTTTCTCTCACATATATTTTACATCCCTCTTTCACTGTTTTTGTCTCATTCCTCTGTGGCTCTCAGACACACTCTTTGTATGTCTCTCTTTCCCCTATGTCTCCTTTATTTCTCACTCACTATCTCTCTGTCTCTTCTCCTCCTCCCTTTTCTCCTCTCTTCTCCTCTTCTCTTCCCTCCCCTTCCCTTCCTTTCTCTCCCTCCCCTCCTCTCCTCTTCCCTTACCTCTCACCTCTGTCCCCCTCTTTGTCTCACTCTTTCTTTCTATATGTCTGTCTCTCCACTTACACAACCTATATACAGCTCTCTTTCTCTGTGTGTGTCTCTCTCCCCATCTCTGTGTATGTGTCTCTCCCTTCTCTCTCGAGCACACACACACACACACACACACACATGCACATACTCACACACATGCACACACACAAGCACACTTAGCTTCTTGACCACAGCAAGGCCCTCTTTGAAAAGAAAGCTTTCGGCTGGGGAATAACTTCCAGCCAGCTCTAAGATTTCCAGCCGTTGAGAGTGCCTCTATTTTTCCAGGCATTATGAAAATAAGATTGAGGGGGGAAAGGCCTGTAATACGTTCACTATTTCCTGTCTCCAAAGCCCTGCACGTCCCTCAGGGGCGCGGCCCGAGTGGAATTATCTCTTCTCTGGCTAGAAGTGTGACTTGCAGGCCAAAAAACAGCACTCCAGAAAAATATGAGAGAGAGAGAGAGAGAGAGAGAGAGAGAGAGAGAGAGAGAGAGAGAGAGAGAGTCAGAGAGAGAAGAAAAGAGAGGAGAGAGAGAAGAGAAGGATGAGAGAGAGAGGGAGAGAGAACAGACAGAGAAGCGAAGTATGAACTACTCAGTGATGGGCCAGAGAGAGTAGTATCATGGTTCAGATATAGGGAAACCACCCAGTTGTGCCCCCGCCCCCTGTGGTAATGGTGGTCCTCGCCTGCTCTGAGTGCTGATGCCTCCTCCCCTACTTAGGAAGCTACTTGAAGATGTGCAGGCCTTAGAGTGTAAAGCCAGCAGATCCCCCACCAGAGACAAATCACAAAGATGACAGAGGGGAAACAAACTTCTCTTTTCTTCCCCTTCTCATGCGGGCAGCTGACCTGAAGATTCTACTTCAAGGGAGAGTGAGGTTGGAAGAAAGAGGGAAAAAAGAAAGAACACAGCAGTCCCTCCATCATGATGGGCCTGACTCTCCCTTTGTGATGACAGTCTTATTTTCCCAGAGGCACCAAGGATATGGTTTTCTGGAGCAGACAATGTTTTTTAAGCTCATTCTGCAGGATCAATAGAACAGAGAATGTCCCAGCCAGAGGGGACCTTACAACACAGAACTCTCGGAAGGCAAACAGCTGAGAGGGTGCAAAGAAATTGTTTCAGAAGAGGAGCCTGGCACGTTCTAGGCCTGGCTTTGCAGGTAACGGCTCTGCAGATGCTGCTGAGTCATGTCATTTCCCTTTTGACGGCATTAGCCTCCTAATTTTCCAAATGAAAGAATAAATGGCATCAGTAATAACCACCTAGGTTCTAAGTTCTTTCTTCTTTTATCGTTCTGTGTTCTATTGTTCTAAGATCTGTGCTAACTTTGTGTTCTAAGAGCCTTTCTATCCCTGGTATCCTGTCTTCTAAGGGCCCCCCCACCACCACTGATATGCTCTGTCCCTAAGTTCTTCCCAGCTCTGATATTACATGTCCTAAGGCCTCTCCCAGTACTAACATAGAAAGGAGCTGGATGGTGCAGTAGATAGAGCTCTGGGCATGGAGTCAGGAAGTCCTGAGTACAAATCTTGCCTCAGACACTTACTAGCTGTATGAACCTAAGCAAGTTGTTTCAACTGTCTGCCTCAGTTTCCCCATTTGTAAAATGAGGCGGCTGAATTCAAAGACCTCTGAAGTCCCTTTGAACTCCAAATCTATGATCTTATGGTCCCCCTCTGGAATTAATAATAGTTAACAATTAAATGCCTACTTTGTGCCAGGCCCTGTACTAAGAGCTTAAAACTAGTATCGTCTCATTCTATCCTCACAACAACCTGGGAGGTGAGTGCTATTATGATCCCCATTTTACAGATGAAGAAACTGAAGCAAATAGAAGTTAAGTAACTTGCCCAAAGTCACACAGCCAGTAAGTGTCTAAAGCCAGATGGTCCCCATTTTACAGATGAGGAAAGTGAGGCAAACAGGGTTAAGTGACTAGCCCAGAGGCACACAGCTAGTATGTGTCTGAGGCTGGATTTAAACTCAGTTCTTCCTGAATCCAGGCCTGACACTCTATCCACTGTACCTCCTCATGGCCTGTATGCTGCGTGTGCTCTCAAGTTCCTCTCAGCTCTGATGTTTTGCATGAGTTCTTAGGGAAACTGCCCTGCCCAATTTCATGTGCAGAACCCTTGATCTGTGACTCTGATTTCCAACTGGCCTATTCTCATTTATTATATTTCATATAATTGTTTGTGGAATGGCCTTGTTCCCTTTATCCCACAGGTTTGGGGAGGGAAGACTGAGGCTTAGAATAGTGAACCAGCTTGACTCGTCACCCAGCAAGGTGGTGTCCTAGCCAGACCTGGAGCCTGTGAGGTTTCCCTTCCATCTCATTTGGCCTGGGCACACCCTCGTCTGGTCCCTGCTCACAATTAAGTCTTTGGGGTTGTTTTTGAAGTTTAAAAACAAAACATTGCTCAGTGAGTTTTGAGGTCAAGAATAGGAAAAATATGAGCTTTGAACCTCATCTTATTTTAAAATACATATATTATTATTTTAAGTAACTCACATTGGCATGACTTGGAAGCCTGTGGCCTGGTGGAGAATGGATCTTCTCTGCTGCTTTCCAATAGGCACCATTTGGGGTGGGGTGGGGTGGTGAGGGATAGAGGTGAGGCCATGCCTGGCCAGCCTGGCCAACCTGCGTGTGAAGATGTGCCCAGGATACAGATGCCGGACTGGCCCCTTGACAGGGAAGGCTTGACAAGAAGAGGCTGGAAGGGGCTGGCTGGGGGAGGGAGTTCTAAGTCTCATCTTGTTCTGTTTTCCTTCTTCCAGTGACCTGGACCTCCCCGAGGGCCATCGCCCATCCCCTCCCTCCCCTGGGTATCAGGGCCAGAAGAGCATCATGTCCCAGACAGAGGCTTCCAGTTGTCTGCTAGCATCCCAGCTCTCTCACGTCAGCCGAGCCACATAGAGGTAAACAGACCGCCTGCTTTCTCCCTCTTCCTCCAGCTCCCTGTGACTCACTCCAGCTCTCTCCCCTCCCTCCTGATCTCCTTTTCTCATTCACCACCTGCCCCTCCCTAGCTCTTCCTCAATGGGAATCTCTTTCTCCTGAAACTCTCATCCTCCCCTTTTGTCTCCCCTTCATAGTCACTTTATCTCTCTCCTCTCTCCTCTTTCTTCCTCCTTTCCATCTTTAGGTTTTTCCCCCCTTTCCACCCTTCTCTCTTTGATCCTCCTCATTCCCTCTCTCTCCTGCAATTTTCTTTTCTCTTCCCATATTTCTTTCTATTCTCTCTCTCCCTCCCTTTCTTTCTCTTCTCTCCTTTTTGTTTCTATTTGTTCATTCTCTCTCTCTCTCTCTCTCTCTCTCTCTCTCTCTCTCTCTCTCCTTTTCTTCCTCTTTCTATTTGTTAATTTTCTCTCCTCTCCCTCTCCTCTTTCCCCTATTTCTTTTTCCATTTCCCCCCCTGGAATCACAGGATAGATTTATGTTTGAAAGGGACATGAAAAAAGTCATCATCCAAAAACTTCAATTTGATACAGATGGCCAAGAAAAGTTACATAACCTGGGGAGAATCACCCACTGTATTCAATGTCTGAGGCAGGTCTTCCTGACTCTAAAACTAGCCCTCTATGTACTGGACTGCCTAGCTACCCAAGATCTACACCTGGCAAGGTCTTGAGGTCAGGACCCTCACATTAAATGTTTAATGCTTTCCCATAACTGAGGTGCTCAACCTCTTCTCATTGCATTGAGAAGGGCCAGAACCATGGCGATCATGTGATACATCAGAAGGGGTGCTGGTTTGGGAGTCAAAGATGCTGGGATCAAATTCTTCCTCAACAATTTATACCTGTGTCATATTAGGGGGGAGTCACTTTGGCTTTCTAGGTCTCAGTTTCTCCATCTGTAAAATGAAGAAGCTGAACTACTCGTATTCTAAGGACGCCTTGAGCAATAGATCTATGAACCAGTTAATATTATGGATGAAGAAAGGGGCATAGGGTGGCAGAGATCAGAGTAGTGACACAGAATTTTTTTGTGTGGAGACCAAAAGGATTTGGGGGAGAGCTCATGGGAAGTATGGAAGCTATGGAAGGGCCCTTCTCCTGGATGTTGGGAGATTCCAGGCTTCTGAACAACAGACCACTGCTATGAAGATGAAAGCTCAGAGCCAGGGCTGCTATCATTTGGAAGGGGAAAATGATAGCAGGACAGTATGACTGGTGGAACTCTAAATTTTGGCACATGGGAGCAAAACCCTGATTGCCCCATCCTAGGTACATTTCTGACAGAACTGGAACAAGCCTCTTAGGGTCCAGCAGAACTTTTTCGACCATGCCACACTTCCTGCCTCATTTCCCCTTCTGGTCCTTTTTTTCTCTTGTTTTCTTTCCTTTGCGATTATACCATTCTCCATTCTCCCCAATCCTGTCCTTTCTCTTCTGTTCTTCTCCCTCCTTTCCTACTCTTCCCACACTCTCAAGGCCCTAACTGGTTACACTCAGTCAAAAGTTCCCCAGAACAAAAATCCAATAATGAATTCACTGATTCCAAAAAGGTGTGGATCATGGCCAGAGCTCTTTGAGGTGCTTGGAGAGAAATACCCTGAGCTCTAATCATGAGTCAAGGATAGAATTTCTACCCAACAGGGTCAGTCATTCATTCAGTCAATAAACATTTATTAAGCAGCTACCATGTGTCAAGTACCATGCTAACAGCTGAGGATACAAATAAGAAAAAGAAAGGTATAGTCTCTGGCCTCAAGGAGCTTCCAATCTAATGCAGAAGAGAAAAAACTGAGGAGGGCAAAGGAAGGAGAAGGGACCCAGTCAGAGGGCATGAGAGAGTCCAAGGAGGTAGAGCCAGTGGGAAATGAAAAGATGAAGATTTGGCCAGCCTAGGAGCCCTCCTCACATGGAGGCTTTGAAAGGAGTTCTTTGCCCTGCCCTCTAGCCTTCCAATCAGAAGGACAGAGAGTGGGGTCATTGTTTTACTGAACAAATCCTACTAAAGGACCACACATGATAGAAATTAGAATTGATGAGTACTCTAGAACAGAGAATGTCAGAGCTAGGGGTGTGGGGGGGGCTTAGAACAGGGAAAATCAGAGTTGGGAGGGACCTTAGAACAGGGAAAGTCAGGGCTGGGAGGGGCCTTGGAACAGGAAATGTCAGGGCTGGGAGGGACCTTAGAGCAAAGAGTGTCAGAGGTGGAAGGGGCTTGAGAACAGAGAATATCAGAGCTGTAACAGAGAACATGCAAAGCCAAGCTAGAAGCATCCTCAGAACATGCACTTCCACAGTTAGAAGGTCAGCGTTAGGAGGTACGTCAGAGATCATCTATTCCAACTGATTTACTCTACAGATGAGGAAGCAAAGACCCAGGAGTGGTAACTGACTAGCCTGAGGTCATGCTGAGACTTAAATCCAGACCCTCTGGCTTCATACTGAATGCTCTTTTCTACTCAATCGTGATGTCCTCTCAATTCCTGGTATCTTGACCAAAGTAAGCATCTCTTCACCATCCCAGGTGGTTTCAATCATGGACAGTTGAATGCGTCTGGTTTTAGGCACTATGATTAACCATCATCTGGTCAAATGGGGCCTCGTTGGATGAAAACGTTCTAAGGTGGCCAGAGAGAGAGACTTTGTGCATCGTCCCCACCAGGGTGTGCTTGACAGGCTTCAGACATTAGCCAGGGGCTGGTGTGCTATTGACTTTCTGGGCTTAGCGTTCAGTGAGAAGCATCGATATCTTCCAGAGCTGGAGTCAGGACTAAGCTTGTGATCTGGCAACAGGGAAGAGCTGCTGGGGAATGCATTAGGGATCACATTTACACTTCTGTTGTTCTAGTTAATAACACACCTAGCCCTTAATACCCGAAGGACCAGGAAGAAATGGTCACCCCCAAGTGAATTTCCAGAATAATCGTGTGCATTTCACAAGGATCTGAAATGTGCCTAGGAAGCTACCCAAAATGGAAAGGGCCATGCCATCAGTGGATGTGCTGAAGGAACAGGAATTGCTTATCCTGGAGAACAGAAGAGTCATGAAATCCTGAGAGTATTCTCCAGAACCGCAAAGGGCTATCTCACGGACTTCTATTTGTTCTGCTTTGCCCCCCTTCACCCCAACCCTGGAAGGAGGGGTGGGGGTGAAGTTACAAAGAGGCAGATTTAGACTTGATTTAACAAAAACCTTCATAACAGTGAAACCCCTCCAAACATGGAGTCATCATTGGGCTACCTTAGGAGGTATTGGGGGTTTTTCTGAGTTTGAGGACTTCACCAAAAATCTGGCCAGCCCCTTGTCCAATATGTTATAGAGGAGATTCCTGCTGAAGTGGGATAGGGCCACTGAGATCCCCTCCGGCTTTGGGATTCATGCCTTCACTCCCATCTCCTCAATCCTCCTCTGTTGGATAGCTCATGCTATTTTCCTCTCTCAAAAGTGACTTGATTTGAGAAAGGGGATGGTATTGGAAGCCTTTGGGGACCAGAATATTTGGAATGGAGTAAAGGTCCACAATTCAAGTGGAACTGGAGAGGTCTCCCTGACTATACCCCTCCCAGGAAAGTGCTTTCTTTTGTTCTTACTACAAATGGGTAGAATTCCATTTGGTTGAAGTCCGGTTGGGGGAAGCTGTGTCTATGGGGCATAAAGGGGAAAGGAAACTTTATGCCAGGGACCTCCTTCAAAATCCCAAATTGGAGACTGCTGTGTGTGTGTGTGTGTGTGTGTGTGTGTGTGTGTTTCCTCCTTTTCCCCAAGCCAGCCCCTTAGCAGACAAAGAATAGTTTGCTACATTCCTAACAAAGCTTCTTTTAAGATTAAGGAGGGAAATGCAGAGACAGAGACAAAGAAGGAAAGGAAGGGGTAAAAAGGAGGGCCAGAGACAGAAAGGGGGAGGGAGAGAGAGAGAGACAAAGAGAGAAAGAGAGAGAGATAGAGAGACAGAGACAGAGAGACAGAAAGAAAGAGAGAGAGAGAGAGAGAGAGAGAGAGAGAGAGAGAGAGAGAGAGAGAGAGACAGAGAGAGAGAGAGAGAGAGAGAGAGAGAGAGAGAGAGAGGGAGGGAGAGAGAGAAAGAAGGGAGAAAGAGAAGCCACATTCAGGCATTCAGAAGCTGGCCAGTCCGGCCCAAATTCTTTGGGAGTTGAATTTCCGCCGGGGTCAGCTTTCCTGCTGACTGGCCACCTAAAACAAGCAGAATGTAACCGTATCTGGGGCCCTGGCCCCTCGCCTTTGGTTCACCTGGTGACAAAGCGGCTGCCTGGCTCCGAAAGTGTGGCCCCCGGAATATGGTCTGCATTAGGGCGCAGCTGATATCCAATCTCAGCTGGGGATAAGGGAGGGGGAGGGGCTGTGGATGCATATTTGCGCACTTACTGAGCAGGACCCTTCTCCTGGCTTCCTGGGGGGATATTGGCGGCTAGGGCTCAACCTGAAATAATATCAAGCTGTTGAGAGCATAAGTAGGAAGAAATCTGAGCACATCTGAAGGGAAGGGCCTTCCAGATGTACTTGTGGGATGCTTGCTGGGGCAGTGGAAGGGGCTTGGGCCTGGCAGTCAAGAGATCCGGCCTACCCATGTGACCTTGGGCAAGCTGCTCTGCCTCTGTGCCTCCGTTTCTTCATCTGTAAATTTGAGGGAGTTGGAATAGGAATAAAGTCCCCTCTACCCCCAGCTTTGCCTTTCTTTTTTCCTATGAGTGTACAATTCAAAGAGGCCAAGATTTTAAAATCTTTAAAAAGGGATGAGAAAATGTTCCCTTCTTGCTTTGCAGAGGTGGGAGGCTATGGTCTTGGAACCTTGACACCGCTGTCCTCTACTGATGTCTGTGTTAATGTTCCTGAACTGCTTTTTAAAAAGAAAATCTTGCTTTTAAAAAGACTTCCTTCTAAGAGATGGCTCACTGAGGGAAGGACAGAGAGATAGCCAGAAATTAGAGTGACATAAAACAATTAAAAAACTAATTTTTAAAATGTGTCCAACCATAGGCCAGAGGATGGACCCATCCTCTTCTGCAGGGCATGAGATGCTTCTGTAAGGCATGGATCCCCTCTCTCCCTGCCCCCAGAAACAGAAATTGTAGAAAGGGGGATAGTGGTATCCTGGGCCAGAACTGAGTCAAGCTGGCCAGAAGCAGCCTGAGGCTTATTTAAGGAAAATCTTTTTAGTAATTGGAACTATACCAAAGAAGAAGTAGATGCCTCAAGGGGCATTCGGGTCCCTGTCCCCAGGTGATGGCTATTAATCTTGGATGCTGGAAAGGGGATTCCTACTCCAGGTATGAGCTGAAATAGGTGGCTTCTCAGGTCCTCTCTGACCAGAGCCTCTAAGATTCTGTGCTCATGCAGTAGGGTGGCTTGTCCAAGCCCAGTGGGACCTGGCCCAGGCAACTGGGGCTCCCACAAGAACAGGTAGCCATTGCTTGCTGGAGTGACAACACTCAGCCAATCAGTTGCTAATTACTGGTATCCTTCCTGGAGCCCAAAATCGACTGATCTTGTTACTTGACAGCCATGGAGATTTGAGCAGCCTGAGAGGCTGGGGCTGCCGGGACTGATCCTCCCTGGCCCCAAAGCTGAGGCCCCACACAATGGTCCATGGGAGCTCCTGATATCTTGGGCGCCTGGTGTGGCTTCTTTTTATCCACTCCTCCCATCTCTTTCAGAGTCCTCAATCTAGTTTCTTTAGTCATCTGGCCTCCTCCCACATCCTTTTTAGAATCAGAGATGTTAGAGTGGAAGGGACCTTAGGGATTAGAACATTGAACATCAGACCTGGGAGGGAGCCTAGAACAAGGAATGTCAGAGCTGGGAGGGAGCTTAGAACAGGGAATGTCCAAGCTGGGAGAAGCCTTAGAACAGGGGATGTCAGGGCTGGGAGGAACCTCAGAATATAGAATGTCAAGAGATGAATGGGGACTTAGACCATAAAAAAGAGAAAACTGGAAAGGGCCTTAGAACACTGAATGTTAGAGATGGAAAGGGATCTAGAACAGCGAATGAGAGAACTGGATGGGACCTTAGAACACTGAATGTCATAGGTAAAAGGGGTCTTAGAACATTTAATGGCAGAGTTGTGAAGAAACTTAGAGATCATCTAGCTTAGTCATTCATTGCAAAAAGCCTTTCCTGAGTGCCTGTGATATGGCAGATGCTTTCCTGGGGTCTGAGGATACCGAGATAAATTGAAACAGACTCTGTCCTCAAAGAGCTTGCTTTTCTACTGGGGAACAACATGGACACATGAGTAAAAACAAAATAAAAACGTATAAAATAAAATATAAAAAATATATAAATATATATAAAAATAAAAAATAAAGTATAAAAAAAATGTAAAGCAGTGAAGGGGGTATCACATCCCTCATTTTACAACTAAGGAAATGGGTCTGAAGGGGCTGTCCCGTCTCTCTGAACCCAGGTAGCCGAGGCCCCAGCTAATCCTTATCCTTTCTGACTCTTCTCTGAGTTCTTTCTCACGGGCCACACTTCTCTCCCTGGAGGCAGTATGGCCTAATGGAACATGCTTTTGCTTTAGATTCAGAAGAGGCCTGGGTTTGAATCCTGCTTCTGAAACTTCTCAGCTGAGGAACACAGGAAGGCCTGTTTCCTCTCTGAGCTTCAGAGCCCACCTCCTACAGGTGTGCTGTGAGACCCTGAGCAAGTCACTTAATTTCTTTCATCCTCAGTTTCCTTCTCTGTGTTGTTGTTATTGTTCAGTCATTTCAGTCATGTCTGACTCTCTGTGACCCCTTTTGGTATTTTCTTGGCCAAGACGCTGGAGTGGTTTGCCATTCCTTCTTCAGCTCATTTTACAGATGAGGAAACTGAGGCAAACAGGTTAATCGACCCAGCTGGTAAGTGTCTGAGGCCAGATTTGAACTCAGGTCTTCCTGACTCCAGGCCCAACACTCTGTGCCCTATGGTGCTACCTAGCTGCCCCTCCTTATCTGTAAAATGGGGAAAATAAAAGTACCTACCTCCCAAAATTGTTGTGAGGATCAAATGAGATAATATTTATAAAGTGCTTGGCATAGTGCCTGGCACACAGTAGGTGCTTAAGAAATGCTTATTCCCTTCCTTTCCCTTTATCCCACAGGTTAATGAGTCTGGCTTCCAGAAATTTTAACTGTTATTCAATATTCATATAATAAAATTAGGGGAAAAATAAAATAAAATAAAATTAGGAAGTAAGTGTATCATTTGGTGAATAATCTGGATGTCCATCCATTCTTGGAGCAGCAAAGACAGTAATAATGATAGTAATAGTAACAATGATGATTCACGTTTCCTACAGTTTTGCAAACGTCTCTTTTGATCCTCCTAACAACCCTGGGAGGTAGGGACTATTGTTATCCCCATTTTATAGTTGGGGAAACTGAGGCAACAGAGGTTACATGGCTTGCCCAGGGTCACCCAGTTAATACATTTCTGAGGCTGGTTTCTAACCAAGATCTTCCTCATTCTAGTTCCAATGATTTGCCCATTACATTTAGAGAGGAGAAGAGTGAGTCAGGGTGTCAGGGTTGGGGGTCAGGGTTGGGGTCAGGGGGAAGGAATGATAATGATCTTGAAGAATTGTCATGTATGAGAGGGCTTAGGCTTGTTCTTGGCCCCAGAAGCCACAACTAGAAGCAATGGGTGGGGAGAAGAGGTGTCTAGAAAGGTAGACTTAGGCTGGATATCAGAAGAAGCTAAGTAGAGATAGCCCAAAGTGGAATTTACTGAGTGGGAGTGAGCAGGATGTATGTCACTGAAAGGCTTCACCAAGAGTTTAGATTACCACTTGCTGGGGATGATGGACAATAGATTCCATCTATGTACGAGTTCCAACTCAGACTCATAAATGGCCTCTGAGATTCCTTCTAGCTCTGGGATTCTTTGAACCATTGAAATGACTCAGAAATCCCAATGTTCAGTAAATAACAATGTTAATGACCTCTTTGAGGCAACTTCAGTTCTGTCAGGCTGGAGCACCAGAGTATCTTCTTAGATTTTTAGGGATAAACCCAATGGGGATGATTTTCTGGTATTGTTAAGAGCCCCCATCAATGTGTCCCTCACTAATTGTTGGTCAAATAATTTTCTTTTAGAAAGGGCATTTACTAAAAAGGCATAGAAAGGACAATTGTCGTAGAAACATCCCCCCAAAACAGGAATATGCTTTCCCCCCTTACAATATAAAATTCTTGGGGAGGGTGGGCTCAAACTTAGAGAATACATGTGGCCAACTTGCAAACGCATAGCTCCTGGTAGTTGGAAGTCCTTTCTCCCTTAATAGAGCTTCATGAAGTTGCCTTTAGGTATAACTCTCTGCTGGGCTCTGAGGTTCAATGTCTTTGTAAAATCTTGAGATTACCTTTCTTTGGTGTGTCTAGGTTTTTCTTTTAATTTGTCTTCAGTATGTCTCTCAGTTCTGGACGCAAATTCTACCACTGGTCACTGATGCTCTGGAGACACTGCCAATGAGGCCAGTAGACAATGGGCATCACTAGGAACTCCAGATCTTCCAGTCCTCAAGCCTTCTGAAATTCACCTGGTCATTTGGGAGAAGAGACAACGAAATCTCACATACACACACACACGCACACCGCCACCACCACCAAAAGCACTTCCTTCTCCAGAGTCATTTACTGCTGGATTTCACTACCACTCAGCTGATTGGCTCTAGACAAACTGGTTGTTTTTCTGACATTCTCTGTCCTCAGACCCCTCCCAGCTCTGACATTCCATGTTCCAGTATCTACAGAGGCTCTGGCATTCTTTTGTGGTGCACAGAGAGAGCAAACTACAACAGATAGGATGCTAATTTGTGAGAAGTGGGTTCAAATCCCAGCTCTGCCATTACTGTCTGGGTGCCTCAGTTTCTCAATGTAAAACAAGAAGGACAGACAAGAATGAAGTACGTTGAAAACATCTTCTAGGTCTAAATCTTTGATCTCATGTTAAAAGTTCTGCCCTAGCTCTGACATTTTATGTTCTGTGTTTCAAGGTCCTTTCCATTTCTCACAGTCTATGGTGTCAAGAGACAATCAGAGGTCTCTCCAACCCCACCTCTCCTGGTTCCCTCATCTCAGGCAGGAAAGAGTTAATTCTGAGAGTTTTCCAAATTAAATCTCTCTCTCTCTCTCTCTCTCTCTCTCTCTCTCTCTCTCTCTCTCTCTCCATTCAGTCCTGAAGTCAAAACACATGGGGAATAGGAAGAAAGGAGGGAGGGAAGCCAAGCATCCCCACCCCCAAGGCATCCCTCCTCCCTTCTCTGCTCCCCTCCCCCACCCCCACCTCCACCCCCGTGCTCACCAGCCTCTTCTGTCAGACCCTTTGCTCTTAGTTTGCTATGACAGAATGCTCCAGAGGGGGATTGGAGGAGGGATCTGGGAAGAAGGCAGATCTGCATTCAACAGCTGCCCAAGGGATTCTCCCCTGGAATCCTCCTTCCATGAGGATGAGCAAGCAACCCCAGGGATGGTGGAGAGAGGCTTGAGAGGTGATAGAAACTGGGTTCTGGTCCCTGTTCTGTCATGCCTTAGCTGTGTGACCCTGGGCAAGTGTATTTCCCTCCATGGACCTCTGGTTCCTTCTCAATAACAGTGTCGGGCCACAAATCTAAAGTTGGAAGGGATCTAAGAGGCCATTTAGTCCATAACCTCAGAAAGGAAACTGAGTCTTAGTGAGGTTGTGATCTGCCCAAGGACATAGAGCATCAGAGGCTCTATTTGAACCTGTCCTCTGACTTAGGGACAGTATTATTTACAATTTCCCTCATTGACCCTATGGGATACCCAAAGTCCCTTCCAATTCTAAAATCCCCTGCTTTTATTTATGAAAAGTTCTTAAGAAACAATAGCTAAGAGAGAGAGGCAGAGAGACAGAGACAGAAAGAGGCATAGGGGACAAAGAGACAGATATAGAGACAGAGACAGACAGAGATAGACAAAAAGAGAGACAGAGAGATAGAGACAGAGACTGGATTCAATGTCTTCTGAGGCCTCCTAGTTCTAGATTTAGAATTCCATCCTGAATCACAGAACTGCTGAGTTGGAAAGGACCCCAGAGACCCTGCCCTTAGAGACCATATTGTCCAGAAGCCTTCTGGAAACATAAGGCTGTATCCCAAAGAAGTCAATATTAGAAGGGGAAACACAGAGAAAGCAGCAGATCTGACAGTAAGATATTTGGGAGGGAGGCCATCTTTTCAGGGTCCTTCAGCTTAAAAAAAAAAGTAAGCTACCACATGCTATACCTACACATAGGGATGTAGGCTTTGGAAAACAAGCCACTGTCCAAAGTCCTCATCAAGGAGATGGGACATCCCCAGCTTGGACGCTTTGCTGGATCAAATTCTGAGGATGGGGTGGTTAGCCTGACTTCATTTAGCCCACCGAACCCAACCCACGCATCCGATTATGATGTCATAAGAAGAATTCTTGCCAAACCAGCTGAAATCATTCAAGATCTTTGAGTGTGTGGGGGCCAAGGGGAAGGGAGAGAAGGAAGGAAAAAGGGGGAGCGCAGGGGAGAACCAAACCTTCTGTTCAGAATTGCTTTCCTTGGAAGACAACTTGTTCTTGGAACAACTGTTGAGAAATGAGGATGCTGGTGCAGAGGGAAGGGGGAGGCTGGGCTTTCCACCTACCAAGTTTGCTGAATCTCAACTTCAAGGACATTCTGTGGGCCCTGAATGGACACAGTGCTGCTGTTTCTGCTACAGTGCCACACATTAGGAAGGAAGCCTACTGAGGAAAGCAGGAGGGAGAGGATGAAGGAAAGATCCCTGGGCTAACAGTTGGGAATCTGAGGACCTAGGCCAGGGTATCACCCACTATGTGACAGAAGCCAGGGCACTGAGTGTCTCTCTCCTCTTGGAACCTTCCTTTTCTGATACGTAAAGTGAAATGTGAGAAGAGAGGATCTCTAATGGCCCTCCCAGCTCTGACATTCCCTGTTCTAAGACCCTTCCCAGCTCTGACATTCCTTGTTCTAGGGCCCCCTATAGTTCTGACATTATATCATCTAAGCTCCCTCTCATGCCTGACATTGGGTGCTCTTATTTCCACTCCTACCCCTAATATTCTCTGTCCTAGGGTCCCTCTGTCCCAACTCACATTTTCTTTTCTAAGGTACCTGCTAGTACTAATGTAATGGAGTGAAGCCAAACCGGTTTCAGACTTTCCCCAGTGAAATGCCCTATTCAGCAGATGTGCTGTGCCCAGGGGGAACAGGATGAGAAAAGTAACCAAGGTCCTACAGTGCAAGAAGCATGAGTTGACCTGGCCCTATTCCCTACATGATTACCTTTCAACTAGTGCACTCTACATATGTGCCTGCTCTTCCTACTGACACTATGTGAATTTGTGTGAGTATGTGTGAGGATCTTGGGTGAAATATGTTGTTATACAATTGCTTTTACTATGCTGTTACATAGTAAATGCCTTTGCTTTGAGTTAATTGTGTCTTATGGCTGATTGTGAAAAGCAAACACTTTAGTAGGGGCTCAGAAGCTATAGTTTTTAGAATACAGACCCATAGAGTACCTTGAACCTGGATTAATTAACCCCAGGGGATCTAACAGGTTACTTTGAATTGGGAAAGTGTCCTAAAGGAGAAACTACAGTAACATTCTGTGATTTTATGACTTAATACAGTGGAAAAACATTATCAGTTCATCTCTCAGTCTGTCCTGGGTTTCAAGTTTGAGTACAAAGTGATAGGCAGGAAGGGATGCCAAGACAAAAACATTCTTGAGGAGGGAGGGTCCCTGCTCCTTCTGAAAGAGCATAGCAATACTCTAGCCAAGGACTTTAGCTAAGCCGGGAACTGGAGGTGGTGGAGACTCTAGCAAAGCATCTGTCAGGGCGGCATGTTGTGAAGACTGAGACTGTGATCAGAAGGAGCAATAGAGGCATTGGCACTCCTGTACTCTTGGGAGGCATGATTCGCCCATCCCTCCATGTACATTGGGCAGCTAGGTGGCACAGTAGACTAAGTGCTGGGTCTGGAGTCAGGAAGACCTGAGTTCAAATCTAGCCTCAAACACTTACTAGATGTGTGACCCTGGGCAAGTTACTTAACTCTGATTCTGTTCCTTCATCAGTAAAATGAGTTAAAGACAGAAATGGCAAAACACTCTGGTATTTTTACCAAGAAAACCCCAAATGGGGTCACAAAGAGTCAGACACAACTGAAATACCTGAACAACAGTAACTTTGTGGACGGCCACATGCTTCCTCTCTTCTTGTGATATCGATGGGTGTCTACTCCCCTCACTGATACTGAATTTTGGAGAAAAGTTTTGTTGCCACCTGTCAGTAAATATCTTTGTTTTGACCTTTTTCCCCCCATGGGTATTATTAAAAGGTAACACTGATGGGGGCTTCTCTTTGTTTCTGGAAATGCCTCGCTTCCTTCAAGACTGAATTCAAGCATCATCTTCTACATGAGGCTCTTCCTACTCATCCCCAGATACCAGTGCCTCCCACCCACTCCTCCATCAAGTTTATATTGTATCTGCATTGTATGTGTTTTTTTTCTAAATATACCTATATACACGCATGCTATCTTCCCATTAGAATGTGAATTCTTTAAGGACAGGAACTGTCGTGTTTGTTTTACTATGTTCAGCACCTAGCAAAGAGCTCAGCATATAATCAGTGCCTTATTAATGCTTGATTGGAACCATGATGCTCCCTGGAGTGTCTGGGGCAGAGGGTGGTCAATTCTCTGCCTTCTCCATAGTGGGAGTTTTCTATCCCTGCTACCCAACGTGTATCTAGACAACCCCACACCCCACAGCCACCATTATGAATTTTGAATCCAATAGTCACAGAGCTGGGAAGTCACAGAGATGGGATTCAAACTTTGGTCCTCTGAAGAGAGGGGGCTGGAAGAACCCTGAAAGAGAGCTGAAATGGTGGTAAGTAGATGTGGATTTCTGTCCTAATTCTTCCACCGTCTTAATTTGTGACCTTAGTATGGTTATTTCCCTTCCCTGAGTCTTTGTCTAAAATGAAAGGGTTGGAAGAGACCGTCTCCAGGGTTCCTTCCAGCTTTTTCTCTGTTCTGTGTCCTAACATTCTATTTTTTTTTCCCTAAATTTTCCATGTTCCAAGGTCTCTTTCAGCTCTGGCCCTCTCTTTTCTTCCTCCTGATGTTCTATATCTTGGCATTCTATATTCTAATGTCCTTTTCCAGCTCTAGCATTCTCTGTTCTATATCGTAACGTTTAGTATAGCAGTCTTCTGTGTTCTATGGTCCCATTCCATCTCCCCTCCCCTCTACTACTATATATGCCAATATTCTACTTTCTGACATCCTATTTTCCAAGCTCCCTTTTCCCATTCCATCTCTCTTGTCCTATACTAGGTGTCCTAACGTTCTACATTCTAACATTATATTTTCCAAGTGCCCTTTTCCATCTCTAGCAGAATTCAAAGCTTCCTTCAGGCTCTACCACACCGTGGCAGGACTGACATTCTCTGTTCTATGCTTCAACGTTCTATGAATTTAAAGCCCATCATGGTTCCATCACTTCACTTACTTGGATGGCATTTGCTATGACATTAATTTAAAGTAGGACTTGAGAATGCATGATCTGGAAGGGAGTTTTCAACTCCCTCATTTCACAAATGAAGAAACTATGAACCCAAGAAGGAAAGTGACTTGCCCTAATTGAGACAACAAATTTGGGGTTGAGACTGACTTGGGTCCTCTACCTCCCAATTCATTCCTCTCTTCCTCCTCATTCTCTTTCTTGACTTTTATGTCTTTCTGTTTCCCTGCAAAGCATATGATTCTTAAACCCACACCTCCAGGGTCTGTCCACCTGAAAACCTCAACCCTGGCAAAGATTCAGCTCAGCAATTTTAATCACAGGCCATTGATTCAAGAATATCTCTTTGACCACAGAAGGAAAAATAATAAGATGGAAAAAAAAAAGTCCACAATCTCTTGAGGATGTCTCTGGAACACAGATATTATTGACCATGGAGACACACTCTTATTAGACTCAGTTGGAGAAAGAGACTTAATGAAATTATCATAAATGAATTAATAAGAGAGGGCATTCCACTGCTGAGGTCACCTCAATTAACTAATGCAATCTTATTCCGTCGTAATGTAATTGTGTCTGTATCGGGCTGGGCCCCGACGAGCTAATGCCCATTACAATATACTGTCTTTTTCCTTTGCCAGGGGACAGGCTCTCTGTGGTCTTGGGCTGGCTTCTTCATTCAGGACGTTACAGGCAGGTTAAAAAAAAATCCAAGAATCCTATAATGGGAGAGAATGAAGGCACACGCGTTCACTTAAGAGTCACAGATCCTTATTATGTCAAAAGCCAAAGTGGCCTGGGATATCCTGGTGTGACAGCACCTTCCCCTAGCCCAACACCAGCCCACCTTGAAACTATTGACTCAGAGAATGTGAGAACATAAAACATAATTAGGGTTCAAAGGAAGCTTAGAATCAGAGATCCATGAGACCTAGGAGGCCAGGGACCATCTTGTCCAGAGGCAGGGAACCTATGGCCTCTAGGTCCTCAACTGCAGCTCTTTGGCTGAATCCAAATTTCTCAGAACAAATGCCCTTAATAAAAAGATTTGTTCTGTAAAACTTGGGCTCAGTTGAAAGGCCAGGACCTAGAGGGCCCCAAGTGGTTGCCCCCATATCAGACCTATGATGCACAAAGATGCCGAGCTAAGGCAGCTTCAGGCCTAGAACCTGCTTCAACTCTCTGGGCCTCAGTTTCCCCTTCCATAGAGTCTCTAAGGTCCCTTCCAGCCCTAAATCTATGTTCCTCTGTTGTGCTACAGCCTCTCTCTTCTGTTTTTCATTCAGTTCCACAAAGCCATGTCAGGATCTCAGGCCCTGGGAAAAAAAATTTCCTTTTTAACTTATAGCATCTTTAGGGAGTTTAAAACAGGGGTGGGGGTGTGGTAGCTACCAGCATGGACAAGCCCAGAAGGCCCTCCTCAGCTCTTTATAGCGGGGACTTTATTTTTTGTTAATATTTTCCCCCTGCATGGTAAACTTTACAGAAGAGCATTCAGAGAGAAAATTGACGGTGTATTTATAGCTGTTTATTTCTCCCCTAGCACTAAGCCAATGTTAACAGAGAATCCTCTTGAAACACCAGCCCGATCTGCAGTTTAAAAGATCAGCCTGGGCACCCAGCGCTGTGCTTTGTCAAGGAGAGACAGAAGGTCACCTCCTAACACCCACACTCTTAGTTTAATGGGATTGTAACTTCCCTTATGTTTGATCTCCAGGCCTTTCAGAGGCTCAGCCCAGGGAGAAAACAAGGCCTCACTCAGCTAGCTGTCCCAGGCTCCTGGGGAGGCAGCAGCAGGCTGGGCCCCCTCCCACATCCCCTCACCCCCTGCTGCAGCCCAGGGCTGTGCATACACACACACACACACACACACACACACACACACATACACACACACACACACACACTCTACACACCAAACACACCACGGCTGCCTCTTGATCCTGTCTCTAACCATGTCTACCACAAGTATTCAACAACATGCAGGCTTGAATGGATTCTCAAGGAGCCCAAGCCTGGTGGTGAGACCTCAGCGGGGTTCTGCCCAATTTCCCTCATTACCCAGGGCCACAGGCCCTACATGAAGCATCCCCAGAGAGCTCTCAACAGCACTCCAGTCTAGGGGGAGTTTGGCAAGAGGAAGATAGCCGCCCTTCAAGCCCCACGGTGAGGTAAGGCCAGATACCTGGACAGCCTGGATGCTTGGTCGTGGCTGGACCTAGCACCCGAGGATGCCATGGTGGTTTTTAATGTCTAAGACAGGAAAGAAAAAGGGTCCATGTTAGGATTTCAGCAAAAGGCCCAATTTTCATCTTTTTTGACCCTCCATTAGATCAGGGGTGAGGGGGAGACAAGGAAGGGGGTTCTGTTCCAAGCTCACAAGGAACAGATGTTAATGGTCATATTAGCCAACACCCTCATTTACAAAGGGGGAAACTGAGGTCTATGGAATGTAAATACCCACGGTTACAAAGAGAGTGAGGGGGAGAAGCACATTTCAAGCTCACTATCCACAAAATAGTGATGAGAAGGTGCTGCAGTGCATGGAGGGCCAGGCCTGGAGTCAGGAAGAAGAGTCTTCCTGAGTTCAAATCCTGCCTCAGATATTTAAGTGACTCACCCTGGGTGAGTCACTGAACCCTATTTGCCTCAGTTTCCTCATCTGTAAAATGAGCTGGAGAAGGAAATGACAACCCAGTCCAGTATCTCTACCAAGAAAACCCCAAGTGAGGTCACAAGGAGTCCGCCGTGACTGAAATGACTGGACAACAAAAATTCACAAAATACATTACCCTAGAGTTGGAAGGAAGCCTGGAAGCATCTAGGCCGGCCCATATACAAAAGGAATCCCTATCAGCACATGTCAACAGATGGCCATCGGACCAGGGCTTGAAGATCTCCAAGAAGGGGGAATCCCCCTCTGGAGACAAACCCCAGCCCTCTACCCAGGGCTCCTGACCTGCTTGGGGGGAGGTGGGGGAGTCACTAATTCAGTTAACAGGGAAAGGCGAAGAAATAAACAAAAAACACTTCCTGCCCTCAAGCAGCTTACATTCTAATAAGGGAAACAACATGTAGAGAAGAGGCTCTTACAGAGCAGATGGAGACACTCTCAAAGAGAGGAATTCGGGGTGAGGGAAAAACAATGGTTTAGTCCTGAGTCTGACACTGGGTTAAACTGAGCAACTTATTCCTCATTTTTCACATATGTAGAGTGGACAAAATGGTCTTTAAGGCCCCTCCCACTTCTGACATCCCCTGTTCTAAGGCCTCTCCCAGCTTTGATAATCAATGTTCTCATTCCCTCACCCTCCCAGCTCTGACAGTCTCTGTTCTCACTCCACTCCCAGCCCTAACATTTCCTGTTGTAAGGCCCCTCCCACTTCTGACATCTCCTGTTCTAAGGCCCTCCCAGCTCTGACATTCCCTGTTCTAAGGCCCCTTCCAGCTCTGATATCCCCTGTTCTAAGGCCCCTCCCACTTCTGACATCTCCTGTTCTCATTCCCTCCCCCTCCCAGCTCTGACAGTCTCTGTTCTCACTCCCCTTCCAGCTCTGACGTTCCCTGTTCTAATGTCCCTTCCATAGCTAACATTCTAATATCTAAACCTCTGTCCTCCAGCCTTGTACGTGAGGTCCTCAGTGCCAGATCTTCAGTGTTCCTGGGACAGTGGCAGTTTGTGATCAGCCAGGTCTCAGCAAATAAGGCCTAGGCCTTTCATTCATCCCTTTCTCAGGGCCGAGTGCTCCCAAAGGGGATTTTTCACACCCCGCTGATTCAGGTACAAATTTGCCATCAAGTCTTCCTAGCTCAAGGAGCAAAAGAGCCCAGAAATTCTCTGGGGAGGCTGCCAGAGAGGCCCAGCCCCTAGCCCCTTACATTTCTGTTTCTTCCCTGGAGCCTTGGTCTGCAGGGCGAGGGGCTTCCAGGTCTCTGAAGGTCAGTTCCGGCTGAGCAGTCTGCCCAAGGGCAGTGTGGGGCTGGGGCACTGAGGCCTGAGCCCAACTGGGACAGTAAAAAGCCTCTGGATTTTCTCTGAGTGCTCATGTTTGGGGGCAGCTCCAAGACTGCTTCACAAGATGATAGATTTTTGATCCCAAATATTCCAGTTTCTTCACTTTACGGAGCTGGAAACTGAAGGCCAGGATGGTTAAGTGACTTAGCCACATATCACCCACATAGTAAAACTCCCTCTTGGTGGGATTTGAACCCAGGTTCTCTGACTCCAGAAGCAGTGATCTTTCCCACTGTATGACACTGTCTCATCCAAAGAACCTAGCACAGGGCCCTACACATAATGGGTATTCAGTAAATGTTTATTTTTCTCCCCTTCTAGGATGGATAAGTAAAAGCAAAGAGGCAAATCGTGGCTCCATGTAAGGGGTGGAAATTCTTCACATTTACAGTGGCCTAATGTTTAATGTTCTTCATTCTTGGAGGTATGCAGATGAAGACTGGACAACCAGGGGCCAGATTGACACAGAGGAGATTCTTGGTCAGGTGTAGATTAGATAATGTAAAGTCTAAGGCTCCCAGCCATTCCTAGAATACCACGATTCTGTGGGAATTAGCAGGGGATAAAAGTGCCCCCCAGCCTTCTCCTCCCCCTGCCCCCAGGGCTTGCTTGTTGAAATCCCTATTTGCTAAATGTGTGCCTTTCACCGTAGCTCAGACAGCTGGCTGTGAGGTGAACTTGAAACATCCTGAAATTTCATCAACTCTTCCCCCCTCCCCAGAGAGACTTCTCTCCCTCCTCCTCCCCCCTCCCTCTCCCTGCCTCCTCCTCTCCCTAACAGAGCCCCCTTCCTGCCTCCCTCCAAAGGGGGGCCATGGAGGTCACTGGAGTTGCGGGAAATATGTTCCCTTCCTCAGCCCAGCCCAGCCCCAGCTCCCGGCTCTCAGCTCCCAGACAGGTCCAGACAGCAGCATTTGCTCCTGGGAAGGGGCCTCAGTTCACTGAACAGCCCAAATGGGGGGAGGCAGAGAGGAGGGGGGGGAGGGGAGACCACCAGAATCTGTCACACAGACTCTGTCCATGGAAGAGGAATTAGGCCTGGCCTGCTTGACCTCAGACAGTAGAACAAGGACTGAAGGCAGCCAGATAGAGGCAGGCAGATTTTACATCAATATACATAAGGAAAACTTTGTTTAAAAAAAAAACGGCAGAAATTTGATCTAGAAGCCATCTGGACTACCCCCTTCTTTTAGAGAGTAGGAAACTGAGGCTCAGACAGCTTCAGAGGTGCAGCTGTTTGGAGGCACGGTGGATACCACACTGGGCCTGGTATCAGGAACACCCAAGTTCAAATCCAGCCTCAGATACTTACCAGTTGTGTGACCCTGGGCAAGTCACTTAACCTCTGTTTGCCTCAGTTTCCTCATCTGTAAAATGGAGATAATAATAGCACCTGCCTCTCAGAGTTGTGAGAATAAAAGGAGACCATGTTTGAGACACGCTGTTATTTCTTATTAATGAGGCAGGAGGAATCAGGACAGACTTTTTGCAGGAGGTGGGAGCTGAGCCTTTATGACCCCGACCTCCTTTCCTACTCTAGGATCTCGTAGTTCTCCATTTTGCCTCCTCCAGGAAGCCTTCTCTGATCAACCTGGTCCAGCAGAAAGAGACCTAGATTTGGATTCCCAGGATTCGGCTTCTATTCCCACTTCTGACTGGTCTTGTGACCCTGGGCAAGTCATCTGCCTTCTTGGGTGTAAAGAAACCATTGGACTAAATGACCCTTAATGTCCTTCTCTGATCTAAATCTTGAGCTGGCATCTCAGTAGGATGTGAATCTTCTAAGGGCAGGGACTGTTCTCATTTTCATTTGTGTCTCCCCAGAGCCCAGTACAGAATAACTCGCATTTTGACAGTGTCTGAAGATCTACAAAATGCTTTGTATACACTGGAGTATGGATTAAGAATTGGAAGGGACCTCACAGGCCATCTGGTCGACCCCTCCTGTCAGAGATGGGGAAACTGAGGCTTATGTGATTTTCTGCGGTCTCCAAGTTAATGTCAGTGGTAGGATTTGAACACCCTTCTTCCCACTTCCAGGTCCTAGATTTTAACCACTGCCCTATGCTTCCCTCTTTACTTCATTCCCACAGCAACCTTGTGAGGCGAGTGCTATTAATATCCTCATTTTACGGCTGAGGAGACTGAGGCTGAGTAATTTGCCCAAGGTCTTGCCACCACTAAGAGTCTGTGGTAGGATTTGAACCCAGGGCTTTCTACCTTCAAGTTCAAACCCAATGCTCGCTGCCTCCATTATGCTTTCTCTATCTAGTAAGCATTTAATAAATGCTTTGTTGAACTAGTAGACTCTATGGCTGCCCTAGCTCAGAATGAGCTGCCCACACAGCCAGTCACTGCACACCTTCTGGGGTTCTCTGTGCCTAACCTCTCCCCACATGGACCTCGCCTGTATCTGGTAAGGTGGGGGGAAGGGAGAGGGAGGTCCATAAGTTAGCCCAGGCAAAGAAACCCCTTCAGTCAGGGAAACATCAAAACAGATATAAAACATTTCCATGTGCTGCCATCCCACTCTGTGTGTGTGTGCGTGTGTGTGTGTGCATGTGAGTCTGCATTCCTGACTCCACTGGCCAGTCAGAACATGGCTGTCCCCACTGCTGTTCTTTCATGTTTGACCACAATTTCAGTGTCATCACACAAAATCAAGGGTAATTGTGAACAGATCCTCACCTCCCCCCACTCCCTCCCACCCCTCTTCTGCTTTCCCTTCCCCCTCCACATCTGGTTTCCACAGCCTCTCTTGGGGCTCCCAGACCTGCCCAGAGCCCCAGCCAGGCCACAGGCCTGCCAGAAAGAGTCTCCAAAGAGCCCCACTCAAAATTAACTCCCATCTTTTATTTTCTCTTTGCCTACCAGGACACCCCCCAACACCTCCATATTTTTATTTTATTCAGTTTCATTGCCATGACCAAAAATAGAATTTTTATTCCTTCACTACTGACTCTCACCCAGTGAATGCCAGAACTCTGAGAGTCAGAATTCCAATCCAGGAAAACATACACCCTCCATTCAACTGGGTAAATTCTCCCCTGCCCCCCCCCCAACTGCCTGTCAATCAGGACCTCTTTCAAACACTGTCTCTTGCTACATCCCATCATAATACATTAATACCCCCTTACTACCTCCGAGACTGTATTAGTGACATGTTATCCACAGCAAAGAAAACAGAGGGAAATATTTGAGGCTGATAAGGCTCTCTGGGCCGAGAAATGGAATTCAGTGCCGAAGAAACAGCAGCACTCCAGCGTCCTCCGGGAGCCCCAAATAAAAATCATTTGCCATTAGCTAGTTGAGGGAAAGAAAAAGAGGCAGAAAAATCCAGTAATTTCCTCAACTGTCTAGGAGTATCCTATGTGAGCACCCTAAAGGATAGGAAGATCAGGGTCTCAGGAGAGTCCAAGAGTGGGAATGAGCTAGTAGGTCCATTGAGGGATCTTTGGAGGCCAGCTGGGGCCTAGCACACAGTAGGCATTTAATACATACTGGAATGGAACCGATTGGAATAGAATTGAGCAGAGTGGGTTCTAGCAATATCTGAGATCCTAAAACAGGTTAATGAGTTGTGGTAAAGTTGATATTCTTCATTCATTCTGTATCCATTAGACTTGAAGGCCAGTTTAACTCTGGCCATCTATGATTCTAAGTATTCATTGGGCCGATACTGAAAGGCAGTGATGGTACATTTGGATTCATAAGATCTGGTTTTGAGTCTCATCTGTAAAATAAGCTCGTTGGACTAGACTGCTTCTCTGCGATGGTCTAGAGTAATAGGTCATATGTAGGCTAGTCCATGAGCTTCATTGAGGATTGCCCTAAATGTCGCACCCATATGGAATTTAAGGCTCAGTGTAACTGTCTTAGAGTAATAGCTTATACAATATGTGACTCAAGCCCCCACTCACTTACTATATTGCTACATTGTCCTATCAGAGATAACATAAATTCAATAACAAAAGCATTTGATTAAGACATGAAAAAATGCAAATGAGAAGGGAAACTAGTAATAAAATATTCTCTCAACCTCTAAACATAGGTTATAACTACAAGGGAGTTGTGACTTTATCCCTTTTAAATCTCTCTGGCTGTTTAACCGGCTAGAAAGGCAGTCACTTTGCAGCTCAAAGTCCCAGAGAAAGATGCTAGAGTATAGGGTCTCCTGCCTCTTATTAAAATATAGTGGGTTCCCTTCGTTTTAAATCTTGAATCAAAATTTAGATGGCCATTTTTCAGGTATGCGATAGAAGACATCATTTGGGATCTGATAGACTCTGAGCTCTCTTCCAGCTCTGATAGTCTGCAAAAAAAATCTAAATCTGTGAGTCCTATGTGAACAGATTGGAGAATGGCCCCAAATTTCCGCCTCACCTCATGATCCAAATACAACAGGCTTTGGGGTGTCAGGGCCTTGCTGCTCCCAGTAGATGCGTCCTTCCTCCCCCTTATTCCCCAGTCCAAATCTTGATTCTTTCATCTGTTCCACCACACTTGTCTTCTCTTCTCCATGCCTGTTCAACACTCAGTTGTAGAGGGCTAAATGTTTACGTTCACTCTCTATCAATCAGAAAACTCAGTAAGTAATCTCGCCATGCTATGAGCTCATGCACACTCCTTCGAGAATCTCTCTCGATGAGCAAAATTCTCTCAGTTGTAAGCGTTATTGGAAGTGAAATCCTGAGGACACACCTACTATGACAGAGTCTCAATCAGCACCAATATTCTCTGTTCTATATTCAAAGAGTTCTTCCAACTCTGATCTTCCAAGTTCTAAAGTTCCTCTGAGTTCTGAAATCCTATGATTCCATCAGAGAAGGCAAGCTCCAGCTTCTTATGTTAGAACTGTTTCCCAAACTGTATCCCAAGGGCTCTTGGTGTCCTTAATATTGTTCGTTTCAAATAGGAGGATATGTAATAGCATTCGTAGAATTAAATTGAGCATTAAGAGATGTTCTAAGAGACAATATTGATGCCAGCAGCCTTTTCCCTCTTAAATAATATGTGTTCCTAAATTCTTATCATGTAAGGCAATTTTTCAATATAAAAATGATTTATTTTGCTCCAAAATTTTGTTTCCTCTATCCCAGTTGTTTTTGACATCATCAACCACCCCTACCACATCCCAGCGTAAATTGGTTTTGTCAATATCATTCAATCCCCCAAGCATGCCATAACCAAATGTTGGGAAACCAATTTGCAAACTATAGAAGCAGATTGGATGAGATGGTTAAGCCTTATTGGTCCTGATTGGCCTAAAGGCTTTTAAAAGTACTTATTAACAGGATTGTGCTATAGGTGAGGTACATCATTCCTAAAGGAAGCTGCATGGGGGATGAGGGCAGGGGTGGAGGGAGAGTTTATCATGATGCAATGAGTCACGAGACCTGGCTTTGAGTCACAGCTGTGGCATCTGTGTGTTCTTGGGGTCTAAGCCTTAGGTTTTTCTCATCTATAAAAAAAGAAGGTTGAACCATCATTAACCTTCATCCCTCTAAAGCCACGAATGATCAGAATTCTGAAGTCTTTCAACAATCTTCTTCTTCACCTTGCTATAATAATGATGTTAATTGTCTTCCTAGTTCTGCTTATTTCATTCAATATCAGTTCATGCGAATCTTCCCAAACTTCTCAGAATTCCCCAGAATCACATGTGACACAGCTCCCCTGACTGCCGGGTCTGAGCATTTTCCCTCCTATATTTCTTCATTATTCTCCTCCCTGGGTTAAACCAAATGCTAAGCAGTTTTGCCCTTCAGTTCCAGGAGAAGCAAGCTGCAACACCCTTGTCCTGCTACTCCTTAGATGGTTGAGGCATGTACAAGGCATTGGCAAGTGGAATGCTAGATAAATGTCTTAGAAGCTCGACACACATCACAAGGTCAGTACAGTAGAGGAAGCAGGTCAAAGTTTGAATCCTGGAGTAAGTTATGATGGTAAATGATAATATTTATAAAGTACTTCAAGATTGACAGTGTGCTTTATGTGCTAATTCATCATAGGCCTCATGATAAACAAACATGGAGCCAGGCAACTCCTTTTTCTTTTAGCCCTTAGGATGGCTGTGGGGGTCCTCATCATGGTAGGAGATGAGATTTTCATAGGGAAGTGAACATAGCTCAGAAAAGAAGTTGTGAAATTATATATTCCATCACCCTTCCTGGGACCACTCGCCCAATTCACTCTACACAGGCATAAAAGGGCAAATCTTAGTGTGTTATATTGACTGGAACTCATTGGTCTCTCCCTCCCATTATAGAAAGATGGGGAAACTGAGGCCTTGAAAGTTTAAATGACTTGTCCTCAATCATGCAGTAAGTCATATTTCCACTTCTTTCCGACTCCAAATCTGGAACTCAAGCCTCATTTGGAGGAAGCAGGATTTTAGGGACTACTTAAATAAGATGGAGAATGTCTAGAAAAGGGTAACCAGAAAGACAAAGAACCTGGCAGCCATGCCACATGAGTGTCAGTTACAGTAATTATGGGTGTTTAGCCTAGAGAAGTCTGGGATAGAAGTGAGGGAAGGGGATGTGATAACTAAATTAAAGCATTTGAAGGACTGTTAAGTAGGAGAGATTGTTACCCCCAGTGTGACTTTGGAGAAGTCACTATAGACAGCTAGGTGGTGAAGTAGACAGAGCTCTGGAGTCAGAAAGATCTGAGTTAAAATCCTCCCTCACTTACTAGCTACATGACCCTAAGCATGTCACTTATCCTGTACCTCAGTTTCCTTATCTGCAAAATGGGGTTAATAATAGCACCCACTTCCCGGGGTGGTTGTGAGCATCCAATGGGATAATGATATTATTATTGTTGTTGTTGTTGTTGTTGTTGTGATTACCTTTCTGTTACCAAGTTGACACATTGTTAAGAGAAAGGGCTGGACTCTTGCAGTTTTAAATCTGTGTTCTTGTTTTCCCCGGATCCCAGACAGCAGAACCAGAGATGATGGAGGGGAGAGGGAGAAGGTGGAAAAAAGTGGGCTGGGCTGACTCCGGAATTCCTGAGTTTGTCCCTGTTGGAGACCTCTGAGCAGAAGCTGGACAAACACTCCTCAGGGGTGTCTTCAAGGGGATTGGTTTGAGAAGATGCATTGGGCGAGGTGACCTCCGAGGCCTCTGCCAATGCCAAGCTTCTCTGATTCCAAGATCTCAGTTTGTCTCCACATTGGCCGAAAGAATAGCCACCCAACCCAAACACCCCCCTACACACACAGGCACACACACACACACACACACACACACAGTGCATATATATATAATATACACACATATACACATACATGCATATATACACATATACACATACATGTGTGTATTTAATACACACATATACACATACATGCATATACACATACACATATACAATACATGTGTATGTGTATATATGTATGTGCACATACATATTTGTACACATACATATATATGTACACGTACATACATGTATGTACACGTACATATATAATGTACACATATATATACATATATACATATATATACATATATATACATATATATGTATATATATGTATATATATATATATCTACATATCACTCACACGCACACACACAGTACAAACTGTGATGAGGCCCAGCTCTGAACTGTGGACAAAACCATGAATTCTTTGTTCAGCATCTGGGTTGCAATGGTGCTCTCTACCCCCTGGCCCTGAGATCCACCCCCCACCCCCTCATACTCCACTGGAAAATACGGAACCTATTAGAGCTCTTTGTGTTGTTTCCGACCCGCCCTGTGTTTATGTTTGCAATAAAAGTGAACAGGTGCTGGCAATTTAGCTAATCAGAGACTATCTAAATCTACCCAGAATTGATTCCTTCTCAATGTGGTCTAATGGCTTCTTGGCCATCTCCAAGCAGGCGATTATCTAAACATCTACTGGCCCACATGGTTCTGATTACTGGCACAAGACGTGCAGTAATCCTTCGCCCTGCCCGGTATGGGGAGGCTGAGCTGGGCCTCTCTCTTTCTCTGGGTGGCCAAATCATTTGACCTCTCAGCTTTCATGAAAAGAGAGGGGTGGATTGGATGAAGCCTCAAGGTCCTTTCCAGTTCTAAAAGTTTATGAGAATGTATGCTGGGGTCTGTCCAAGCTTGAACACTCTGTGTTATACAATTCCTCTGACCTTTAAAGGTTTCCGTTCTAAGATCCCTTTTAGCTCTGATGTTCCAGGCTCTAACTTTACCTTCTAGCTTAGGCCCTCTTATGTCCTCAGGTCCCTCCCAGCTCTGACATTCTCTGTTCTAAGGCCCCTCCCAGCTCTGACATTCTCTGTTCTAAGGTTCCTCCAAGTTCTGGTACCTTACACCATAGAATATCTCTAAGTTCCCTGCCTGCTGAAATGTTCCCTATTCTTGTTTTGTTTTGTTTTTTGCTTTTTGGTGAGGCAATCAGGGGTTAAGTGACTTGCCCAGGGTCACACGGCTAGTAAGTGTCAAGTGTTTGAGGCTGGATTTGAACTCAGGTCCTCCTGACTCCAAGGCTGAAGCTCTATCCCCTGCGCCATCTAGCTGCCCAGACATTCCCTATTCTTGTATTCCCACCCCTGCCACAGACTCTGAAACTCCCCATTCTAAGAGCCCCGCAATCTCTGATCTTCCATGTTCGGAAATCTAATGATCCATTTTTAAAACCAGTACTTACCAAATAGAAAGAACATGGAGCTTTGTGATTGTGATGTCTGAGTAGAAGGGATTCCCTTTTTATCATACAAGGAAGGTTTCTCATCCACAAACTCTCAATCAGGATCCTGAGGAATCTGGGCTAAACCACTAGAACAGGTACAAGTCCCAGGGCCTGGTCTCCACGCTTACTCACCTCTCCCACTTCCCAGAATCAAACAGTATAGCAATTAAGGATTAATGTGAATAGAGAGAGGAGTGATAGGTTATTTTAATGTTCTCACTTTAAAAAACAGAGGCTCTATAGGAAGAAGAAGGAACATGCCTGAGCTTATACAGTAAGTTTCAGGTTCAGGAGTAGAACCCATTCTCCTAATTCTCTCTCTCTCTCTCTCTCTCTCTCTCTCTCTCTCTCTCTCTCTCTCTCTCTCAATCTCTCTCTTCTCTCTCTCTCTCTCTCTCTCTCTCTCTCTCTCTCTCTCTCTCTCTCTCTCTCTCCCTCCCTCCCTCCTCTTCTCTTTTCTTCTCCTCTTCTCTTCTCTTCTCTTCTCTTCTCTTCTCTTCTCTTCTCTTCTCTTCTCTTCTCTTCTCTTCTCTTCTCTTCTCTTCTCTTCTTCTTCTCTTCTCTTTCACTTCTCTTCTCTTCTCTTCTCTCTCTTCTCTTCTCTTCTCTCTTTCTTCTCTTCTCTTCTCCTCTTCTCTCCTTTCTCCTCTCTTCTCTTCTCTCTTCCTCTTCTGTTCCTTTCTCCTGTCTCTGCCTCTCTCCCTGTGTCACTCTCTCTCCCTTCTACCCCCTCCCTCCCCCTCTCTTCTCTTCTTTTTTCTTTCTCTCTTTCTTTCTCTTTCCCTCCCCCCTTCTCCCTTCTCTTCTCTTTTCTCTCTTCTCTTCTTCTCTCTTCTACTCTCTCTTTCTCTCCCCCATCTCTCTCTGCCTCTGTCTCTCTTCCTCCCTCCACCCCTCTCTCTCTCTCTGTCTCTCTCTCTCCCTCCTTCCTCTTCTTTTCTCTTCTCTTCTGTTCCCTTCCCCCATTCTCTCTCTCCCTCCCTCCCCCTTCCTCTGTCTGTCTCTTCTCTTCTTTTCTTCTCTCTCTTTCTCTTTCTTTCTCTTTCCCTCTTCCCCCTCTCCCCTCTTCTCTTCTCCTCTCCTCTCCTCTTCTCTCTCCCTCTCTCTCCCCTCCTCTCTCTTTCTCTCCCCTATCTGCCTCCATCTCTCTGTATCTCTCTTTCCCTCTCTCCCCCTCTCCACTCTTCTATTCTTTTCTCTTCTCTTCTCTTCTCTTCTGTTTCCTTCCCCCCTCTCTGTCCTTTCTCTCCCCTCCCTCCCCTTCCTCTGTCTGTCTGTCTCTTCTCTTCTTTTCTTCTTTCTCTCTTTCTTTCTCTTTCCCTCTCCCCCTCTCCCCTCTTCTCTTCTCTTCTCTTCTCCTCTCCTCTCCTCTCTTCCTCTTTCTCTCCCCCATTTCTCTCCATCTCTCTATGTTTCTCTCTCCTCCCTCCCTGTCTCCCTCCCTCCCTTTCCCTCTCCCTCTGTATCTCTGTCTCTCTGTCCCTCTGTCTCTCTGTCTCTCTCTCTCTCCCCCCAGTGCTAAGCTGGCTCTCTGCTCTATCCTCACAACCCATGTCTCTTTTTTTTTTTCCCTTAAGAGCAGACATTATTTAACCAATTCTGAGTTGACCAGAATCCAATAAAATTCAGTTCATACAACATTTTTATTGCTAATTGGTTTGACTGGTACATTGTAAATGCACGAAGTTACTTTAATGATGGACAGAGGGTACCTTGTTAACCTTTAAAAGGGTCTTAACTCATTTATATGCCTCCTAAAACGTGTAGCAGCTTCTGCCCTGGCTACAGAGAGAAGTTTCCTACCCCCTGTTTCCCACTTCAGCCATGGTTGCTGCCTCCAGCCTAGAGATGCCAAAGTGCAGATTTAAACAGCGTTTTCTGCTGGGAGGAAGGCTGGACTAACAGCCTAGAGACCTGAATCCAAGCCCTGGGTGACTGTGGAAAAGTCTTTACCCTTCTCCCCACTTGTTATTTTCTTTGTCCAGTTGAACTTGACAAACACAGTACAAAAAGTGCTAGATAGACATAGGGTCAGGAAGACCTGAGTTCAAATCCACCTTCAGACACCTAGGACCTCTGTAACTCTGGATAAATCACTTAACATTGATCTGCCTCAGTTTCCTTATCTGTTACATGGAGATAATAACCTACCTCTCAGGGTTTTTGTGAGAATAAAATTTAATACTGTTTGTAAATCACTTTGCAAACCCTTAAAGTGAGCTTTTATTATTGTTTACCTGATTGAGTTGGGCCGATTCATCCAAGGTACCTTTTCTTCTATGAAGTCACATGATCTTTTCTCTCTCTCTCTCTCTCTCTCTCTCTCTCTCTCTCTCTCTCTCTCACACACACACACACACACACACACACCCTTTCAAGGTTCCTTCAATAGCTTAATGTGCCTTCAAGCTGTGGTCTTCTTTGTTCTGAGGTCTCTCCTAGCCTCGACAGTCTGAGGCTCCTTTAAGCTGTGACATTCTTTGTCTTAATATTATCTCCCATCTCTGACATCCAGAACGATATCTCTGGTACTAGCGTGGTTTGTAACTGACACTGTTACCTTCTTTCTAAAGGTAGCTAAGTTGTACCGTGGATAAAGGGCTGGGTCTGGAGTCAGGAAGACCTGAGTTCAAATCCAGCCTCAAACACTTACTAGCTGTGTGACCAACTTAGGCCTCAGTTCTATAATATGCTCCCTCTTCAGCTCTACCTACTGACCCTCCTGGCTTCCTTTAAGTCTCAAATGAAATCTCGTCTTTGACAGGAAGCCTTTCCCAACCCACCTAATTCTAGCACCTTCCCTTTCTTAATTATTTCCAATTTATCCTGTATGTGACTTCTTGGTATACATTTGTTTGCATATTGTCTCTCTCCCATTGGATTGTGAGCTCCCTGAGGGAGAAGACTGTCTTTTGCCTCCTTTTGTATCCCCAGTACTTAGCACAGTGCCTGATATGCATTTAATAAGTGTTGGTGGATTGACTAATTGATTCTAGGAATGGGGAAAAGCCACTGTGAAAGCACAGAGAGAGGAGTTAGTGCTGGTATTCTTCCGTACTGGGATGGGATGCACTTCAGAATTCTTCCGAACTTACCTATTGCTGTCAAAATCACTTCTACCCTTCCAAGACAATGAGTTCTATTTTGGATATGTTGAATTTAAGATGTCTCTAGGACATGGTCCAATAGACAATTGGTGATTTGGGCCTGCAGTTCAGGAGAGAGACAGGGACTGGCTATGTAGATTTGTGAATCATATGCATAGAGAAATTTCATTTTTATCTCAGATTCCCCTGCACCTAGAATGGGGCCTGACACAGCATCCAATATTTAGAAGACACTTAATAAAGGTTTATTGAATGTTGAACAACGGAATAAATCCTCTTGAAAAGAAGCAGGAAGGGATGAGTCATTCGATGCTGCCTAGATTTTCTAAAACAGAAAGTGCAGAAAGACAATGCTACCTGTCTTCAAAGCAGAAGAGCTGAGCAGGCCTAAATGCTAACCAAAAGGTCAAAAGGTCGAATACCTGGAGTATGTGAACTAATTGGAATGGAAAGCACAGAGGAAGCTCCAGATGACCTTTTCAGAGCTCTCGTCTCCTCCCTCTCCATTGGAGAGAGGAATAATGATCGTCTCTTGGTGTTTCCCTCATCTTCATTCTCAGGGATAAAGGAGGACAATAGTATTTGATGGTGTCTGCATGTGTTTCTTCCCCTACACACTCAAGATCTGACCTTGGCTCCATGCTGCACCATCTTCTGAAGGGCAAACACAAAGGAAGCCCATCAAAGGGTGAACTGGTCTGTCAGCTTGCTTTCGTAGACATGGAGGACAGCTCTTCCAAATAGAATCTACTCTTGAGTCCCATCCAGCCAATCACCTTGGAGAGCCAATCAGGGGTTCTGGGTCTTCTCATCAAGGTGGCATTGGGAATGCCCATGCTTTCCATGGTGCTGTATGAGCTGGAAACTGAATCAGAGGCACCTGCTAGACTCATCACCTTCACATAAAACTTCCGTTCCTTGTCCACATTGAAGAGCTGCTCACTTGCATGGGACATAACACAGGCATTGCTACTCCGAAGTAAGAGTGATGAGATGTTTGTGTAACCTGAGAGCCATATCTAGAGATACCTCTTGTCAACTCATCCATCTCCTCACTTCTCCCATCATGGCCTAAAGACCATCATATCCTGTATAAATCTCTTAAAAACACAACTTTTTTGATGAGTTCTCCATGCATTGACATCAATCTCTTTATACTATTTTTTTTCCAAAATTATTTTTCTTTTTGCATTCAGTAATCCCTCTTGGGTTTACTTCTGTAGAGTTATAGTCTGTGGAATTCTACCTATCCTTTCTTTGAACCCTCTGAAATATCTCCAAAATTCAGGTTGTGTGTTAGGCTTTCTTACCCTGCATCATTGTTGTCATTGCTGTTGCTTGTCCTTATTCTCAAAGAGGATCATGACTTCAAGAAGGTGATGCCATGACTTGCAAGTGAATGGGATTTAAGTGAGGGAGGGCTGTGCAAAGTCACTAGCCTTACTTTCTCCTTCAGAGCCATCTGGGTCCAATGATCAGATCTAGATCAGAATGACTAGAGAAGACCCCTGTCTCATATATTCTAACATGGAGTGATGGCTTAAAGCCCATTCCACCACCCCAAGGTTGCCTTCATTGCCACACAAAAAAACCTTTTGTTACCAACCTTTGTTGGTAAAAATTAGCTAGACCTGTTAGAACTTCTGCTACCTACTTTCTCCACCTTTGGAAGGATGAAATGGTTATTGAGACAAGAATTTGTTAGCTGCTCTGCATTTGACAACGAGGAAAAGAGCCCCAATAGGTGTTTGAATAATTTGTTTCTCTTCATTTCTATGTTTTCCTCCACATTAGATATCAAATGTATTTCCTGAGCTTTCATCTAGTTCTTCTTTCTGTCTTGGTGGTCTGTTGAGTATTCTGATTATAGCCTCTTCTGTTTCCACATCCAGTGATCTTTAGTCAAATGCTGTCTACCACCACCCAAATTTCTGAGTAAACAAGTTCACCTGAATAAATTTTATAAATAATGTTCCTCGTCACCATCTCACATCTTTTCCATCCTTTTAAGGTGTGTTCTTCTGGAGCTTTGTTCTAATCATAGTATAGTAGATAGACTGCTGAACTGGAGTTAAGAAGACTTATCTGAGATTTATTATACTTCTCAGGGTGTTATTTGAACCCATGACCCTTTGATCAAGCCATATGTCTTATCCCACTAAGTTTCCATGTTAGTCGATGTGAAATTCACCTCCTCAGGATTGTTCACTCAGCTATACTTAGTACATGTACGTATGAGTCCATAAGTCTAATTGCAGCTTCCCTTCTTGGATTTTTGTTCCTATAAAGTTCTAGATGTGTTCCTGCTATTCTTCCTATAATGTAGCTACTCTCTATGGTTTTCTAGCTTGGTGGGCATACAAAGGAAGTCTCTCTCCCCATACCTTTACAATTTAAAATTCTCTTAATCAGAAGAAAAATTCCAGTTTAAAAAAAAAAAAAGCCCTTGTCAGCCCTTGTTAGATGCACTTCACTCCTGACCAGGAACCTGTCATTCCTGTGTTTTAAGGTCTGACCCAGAGATCCAAATTCCATTCTGTGATACCTTCTAAATCGGCTATTCACCTTCCAAATCTGCCTTTCTTTTCTCAAGCCCTAGCTTTTGATTCATTAAAAAAAAATGATGAGAACGTTACCAGTGGTTCTAAGGTTTTCAGTTTCTTTCCCAAGATTTGGAAATCTTTGGCAATTCTTTCAAAGTAGCTTCTGGTGATGCCATCTGTACCCATGTGAATCATCAGAAGTGGATGGTTGTCATCTGTTTTAATAAAACTTGGAAGAGGATCTGTCATGTCTTAGTCCAGACCTATGGAAGACAACAGATCTCTCTACTCTTCTCAGGTCGAGGAATAGCTGATTTAGCACTCCACAGCAAGGAGTCACCAATCACTCTACCAATCCCTTTGTCTGGCTCTCAAAGATTTTGGAGGCTTAATCTGGGCATGAGGAGGAAATTGTAGGATTATAAATCTGGAGCTGTCAGGGACTTCAGAGGCCAGTGAACTAACCTCCTTCATTTTAGAGATGGAAAATCTGGGGCCCGGAGAGGTTCTATGAACTACTGCCCAAAGTCACACAAGAAGTAAAGGAAAAAACAAAGACTAAAATCCATGTCCTCAAACTTCAAAACCTGTGCTTTCTCTGTTGTATTACCTTATCACATGGTGGTCTCTTTGGGACACAAACATTTTATTTATTTTTTATTTTAATTTTTTGCTTTTGTCTTTTACACACAGAGTAGAGTATTGTTCAGTCATTTTCAGTTGTGTCCAACTTTTTGTGATTCCATCTGGGGTTTTCTTGGCAAGGATACTGGAGTGGTTTACTGTTTCCTTCTCCAGCTCATTTTACAGATGAGGAAACTGAGGCAAACAGGGTGAAGTGACTTGCCAAGGTCACACAGCTAGCAAGTGTCTGAGGCCAGATTTGAACTCAAGAAGATAGAGTCTTCCTGACTCCAGTCCCAGCACTCTATCCATCGTGTCGACTAGCTGCCCCCAGAATATCTATAGTAGATCTTTATGAACACTTGATAAATGAATTAATTAATCAATTGATCAATGAATCATTGAATCCTGACTCCAAGCTTATGTATCTGTCCAGACAATCAGCAAAACAATTTGTTTCTAGCATTTGCTGATTTCTGAGGTATAAACACTCATATTGCATATTTAACAATCAGCTCTTTAAGATCTGATTCAAGTTGGGTCTTGCTCATCCTTTCCACTGTCCCACTCTGAGAAGCATTCTGGTTTAGTGGATGGATAATTGTCCTTAAAGCCCATAAGACCTGCCCTCTGGGCTTGCCTCTGACATGGACTGGAGGTATGACCCTGGGCTAGTGATGTAGGCAACTCCGAATGACTCTAAAGTGCAGAGAAGGTGCTGACCTCCATTGCTAGAAGGAGTGCCATTGTTGAGGTTTAGGGGCACTGGGACCCCAAAATCATAACATGTGGGTCCTTCCCTAAAGAATTCCACCCAAGCCTTCTTTCAGCCAAAGACAAGGTTTATTAGAACATTCCTCATATTGATCAGACTGTTAAGAGGTCCAAACATTAGTGAGCCATTGGCTAGATTTTAAGAAGCTGAGCACCTTTATAGAGACAAGATAGACCTTATTTACAGTGGAGGGATCTAGGAGGGGCCAAGCAGTTTGCAGGGACTGTAAGGTAATAGGATGCTGTGGCCAAGGGAGAATGGAGCCTAGCTAGGATTAAGGGTGGGAAGGAGGTAAGACAATGGAGGTCTAGGCTAGGTTGACAGTATCAGGGAATTGGGAGATTGGGTGTAGCCACAATGTAAAGCCAGTTGATGGGATGATAGCCTCAGGTGAATGCCCAAGATTTGGCCCTATGGGAAGTACAGGGTTTTTCCTTTCTGGGATCCAGATCCCAACCCCATCACCATGACCTGGGAGTTTCAGTGAAATCACAGGGCTAGGCTCTATCCCTCTGCTAAATGCTTGGAATACCAAGGACCATCTCCAGTCATCCTGATCTATACCTTGCCACTGGACCCAGATGCCTCTGGAGGAGAGAATGAGGCTGGTGACTTTGCACAGCCCTCCCTCACTTCAATCCAATTCACTTGGAAGACATGGCATCACCTTTCTGAAGCCAAGGTCCTCTTGGATAATGAAGGACAAACAACAAGAACAGCTTGGAATACCAATTCCAGCAATAAAGGTCCTGCCCTCAAGGAGCTTAGGCTCAATGCCCACACCTAAAAGGGAACTGAAGTGGGAGAGACAGAAATGAAGAGATGCTGGCCTGTGCACTCTCCTTCAGTGGAGCTTCTGGGAGGAGAATTCTGCCCTTTAATAAGAAGGAGGGTCCTAGGAGCAGAGGGTACTTCTGAGGGGTGAATTGGTGAGTTCTAGAACTGAAGTCACCTTCAGGGATGAAAAGCATTCTGGGGCAGGATGGAGAATCCCAGAGCTAAGTCATTGCCTTCTTCCTCCAGTCCCTGGATTGGCAGCAGGCTTGCTATATTGGTTCCCTCCACCCCTGAAGAAAGACTCATTCTCATTGAAGGTAATGGTCTTTGTGCCACCTCCTCTACTCTGGCAGGGAATAGATCAAACCCAACTAACTCGGGACACTCCTTTGGCAACAAAAGGGCCAGGAGCCCCCGTCAGAGCCTTCTCCTTAATTAGGGCCTGCAGGCAGACCAGCCAACCCAGGAAAATCGGCACGGAGAAGAGGCTTCAGGCTGAGATGCTCCCATCCAACAGCCCCTGCCTGCCTGCCTGCCTGCAGAGCAGGGAGTCTCTTGCCCATAATTGCATCTGAATGCAAATGGACGTGGCAGGGTGAATATATTAAAAGCTACATCGTCAGCAATCAGGGCCAAGGGAAAAAAAAAAAAAACAGAAAATACAAATGAGACTCTGGGTTATTACTTCATTTGGATGGCGGCGGGCGGCACCTTATTGTGTGCTGGAGATTTCTTGCTTAGTTAACAGAAAATGCTCACAATTCTCTCTGAACTCATTGAAGCCCCAGATTAATGCACATTAGAGGGGGTGGAGGAAGTTGGGCTCTGCAGGGAGGGTCCAGTTGCTATCGAATGCTTTGGGGGACAGATTCAGGGAGAGGGGAAGGGGGAGGACTGGGAAATATTTTAGATAGGGATCTAAATGTCAGGACTGGGAAGGATCTTAGAACCTACAATGTCAGAACAGGAAGAAACTTTAGAACATGGAATGTCAGAGCTAAGACGTCTCTGAGAACAAAGAATGTCCCAGCTGGGAGGGCCCTTGGAGCAGGGGATGTCAGAACAGAGAGTGATTTCAGAACATGGAATGTCAGGGCTGGAAGGAGCCTTAGGACAGGGAATGTCAGAGTTGGGAGGGGCCTCAGAGCAGGGAATGTCAGAGCTGGAAGGAGCCTTAGGATAGGGAATGTCAAGGTTGGAAGGAGGCTTAGAGCAGGGGATGTCAGAGCAGAGAGTGGTTTCAGAACATGGAATGTCAGAGCTGGAAGGGGCCTTAGGACAAGGAATGTCCCAGCTGGGAGGGACCTTAGAACAGGGGATGGCAGAGCTGGGAGGGACCTTAGAACAGGGAATGTCAGACCAGGAAGGTTTTTCAAAATGTAGAATATAAGAGACAGAAAAAGGCCTTGGAACATAGAACATAGAGTGTCAGAACAGGACATCATTTTATAGATGAAGAAACAGAAAGTTCAAGGAGCGGGGAACAAACCAAAGACTCCACTAGCACCCTTGCATTCCGACCAAAAGACGGCATGCACTTTCCCCAGAATGTGCTCATTGGCTGCTTCCTGGCCTTTGGCCACAGAGCCAGTGGATCTTGCAGCACAGCCTTGATCTGCCTATGATATCCTCCCTCTTTTTTTTTTCCAAGTGAGGGAGAGAAGGTCTCTTGGACTGAGAAGAGGCCATATTTCACTCCATGTCTCCCCTTACTCTTTGCCACCATGAACCAGAAGAGGAAGAAATTTTAGTTCTGGCTAAGAAGATGGAGGCTAAATGAAGTCTCTCCTCTGTCCTCTCCTTTCTCTTCTCTCCCTCCTCTCTGTCTCTGTCTCTCTATATCTCTCTCTGTCTCTCTCTCTCCCTGTCTCTCTCTATCTCTGCCACTGTCTGTGAGTCTCTCTATTTGTCTCTATCTCTGTCTGTCTCTCTCTGCCATGATTTCAGACCCACTAGGAAGAAGAGATACAAAGAGCTTGGAGAATGAAGGCAGCTGGGACTGGAAGCCACATGTCATGCCTAAGAATGAAGCCACAGCTGAACCTCCATAAGACACTGAGAATGACCGGTAAAGACAGGAGGACCAGTGTCCACAGCTATTGCCTTCCAGGAATCATGGCACAAACATGGGCACTGATGGCTGTAACCTCACTTTGCTGTTGCTGAGAGACTTTGTCTATACCTTCCTATCAGACCGTGGGTCCTTTGGAAACCCTTTTTCCCAAACTACCCTGAGCAAAGCAGGGATGGGAGGGAGTAGAAGGGCACTGTGTTCACTCGGGAATGTGTGCTAACATTGTTTTTGTTGCCTTACTATTTATTTTTGTTCCAATTCAATGATATGCTCCTTAAATGCTCTTCCTTGCCTGTGTCTACTAGGATGGTGAGAAGCATGGCTGATGGGAATGTTGGATTTGGACTCAGAGGACCTGTTTGACATCAGGCAACTCACTAAATTGCCCTGGGCCTCAATTTCTTCATCTATAAAATGGGAGGATTCAACTCATTGACTCTGCAGACTGTTCCAGAACTATAATCCTATGACTGGGAATTACTAGGCTTGAATTACTTTGAGAAGACCCTAGGTTTCAAATTGGGTGAGGGAAACAAGCAAGCCAAGGTGGGTAAATGTCCCCACAGTTGAAGCCTGTGTCCATCAGAGTCCAGAAGTGATGGACACGGAGGCTACTCTCATGACATTTCCTCAGCATCTCTCTGGCTACATCTTACTCACCCTTCAAAGCCCATTCCATATGCCATGTCTTATGAGAAGCCCTTCCTGTTCTCCTGTCATGTGTGAGCTCCATAGAAGCTTCCCCTCCTGCATGCTGAGATCCTGCCAAATTGGCGTTCTTTCCAATTCCTCAGTCATGACACTGCATCTTTGATTGCCACACCTGTGTGCTGGCCATCACCCATACCTGTAATGCACTTAATCATTGCCCTCATCTTGTAGAGGCTCCCTCTTCCTTTAAGACCTATTGGAACTTCTTCATTTTACAGGAAGCCTTTCTTGATCCCACCCCTCAACCACTAGTGCCCTCACTTTCAAAATACTTTATGTACAACTCTTGTTTTGGTGGTGTGGTTTGTCCTTCACATTTGAAGTATATATACTGCCTCTTTGTGGGGGGGTGGGGCAGTTATTCACCACACATTTGAAGTTTAATCTTCATTATAAACATTTTTCTCCATCATTTTTATTTATTTATTTATTTAGGCTAGGCAATGGGGTTAAGTGACTTGCCCAAGGTCACACAGCTAGTAAGTGTTAGGTGTCTGCGGCCAGATTTGAACCCAGGTCCTCCTGAATCCAGGGCCAGTGCCCTATCCACTGCGCCACCTCGTTGCCCTCTCCATCACTTTCTTAAGTCTTGACAATCAGCAAAACAACAAACCAAGTTCTGGTTTCTGAGGTGTAAATGCTTGCCTTGAAAATATAACAATCAGGCACAGTGCTGGACCTGACCTACTGTCCAGCCCAGAACCTCCAACGTCTATTAACAAAATACAATGGGCCAGTAAGGAGTCACTAAACTAACTATAAATAGGTGGCCCTTCAAAAAGCGTGGACAAATTCCTTGATTAAATGAAAAACAGAATGGGGCCATTAGCCAAGCCATGATTGGCCGTGCTCTGGTGGAAAGTCCTTAGACATTCAAAGTGCCCAAGAGTCAGTCAGTTTAAGTCAGACCAGGCAGGAGCCCGTATTAAAGGAGAAGCCCAGCTCCTAAGAAAGATGGTGGAGGAGACCCACAGCAATCAACGTAGAGATAACAGTGAAAAGAAGCCAGGTAGATGTGAGCGATGCCCGAAATGGATTCCAGGTCTCTGGGAAAGAAGGTGATCTGGTGTGGGCTAGATTAGTGGGGGCTAATTGAGTATGAGGGGGTTTGGTTTAGAGATAGACATTATGTCACTGAAACTATGCCTTGCCTGTCCCCAACTATAGATCCCCAAGTTACAATTCTGTGTTTCCTTTTCCCCTCGACTCCTTCATAGGACCCTGAAGCTTTTTCCTCTGGGCATAAGGGAGAGTTTGTTAAACCTGTATTTTCCTTAATTTGTTTTAAATGCTTATTTTGCCTTTAGAAACTATTCAGGGGTAGGAATAGATATTGGACCTAAGATTTCACTAACATAAGCAACTCCAGATAAGCAAACTCCCTCTACTAAAATAAAAATCTGCACCTTCTCTCTTTGTCTTTGATGGCCGCAAGTTTCATCCTTTCATCGTAGACTTAATTTCCACAGTGGTACTTTGGATCAAAATATGAGAAATAAAGTGAGTGATCACAGGAGCATAGCTTTAGAGCTGAGAGGGTCCTTAGGCTTCTTCACTTGGAACCTGCAAACTTTAAAATAGATAGCTATAGATACATACATATACACATAAATACGTGCATATGTACACACACACACACACTTCACACGATCAGTTTCCTTCGTTATCCTATTATTTTATTTTATTCATTGAATCAACCAAGGGTTTGGTTGATTAGCTGGTTGTCATCCTTTGCTCTCGAAGAGGACCAGAATGACATCACGATGTTGGGGTCAAGGTATAGTGTGTCCAACTGTGGCTGATCAGATCAATATGAGCTTGGAAGACTACCACCGATCAGGCACAGATGGTCTGTAAAGTGGAGTGGAGACCAAGGGTTATATATAGATGTCACAAAGATGGACACAGGAGGCTAGGACGTGAAAAAGGTCGGCAATTCCCAATCCAACCTTTTGTTCTATAGATGAAGACGTTAAATCCCACAGAAGTGAAGCTATTTGTCCAAAGGGACACAACTAATCACTTGAAGCCAACTCCTTAGGCTTTTCCCATGCTGATCATAATGGCCAATACCATTTGGTGGCAAAAATAATGTCTGTCTAAAAAATGATGGGGGTAGATTTTCATGTGTGGTCCTAACAGCCATTACATAGCGCAATCAGGAAAATGACTGGACAAATCTCTGTACCGCAAACCAACATCCAAATGACCCATTCCCTCAGATTAGTCATCTGCTTGAGCAAATCCACACCAGTGTATGAATGACTGATAACCCTCTCACCATGCCAGTGATGCTTATATTTTAGAAGTGCGGTTTTCTTAACCCAAATGAATCTCTGATTGGTGGAATGTTGGTCAGTCCAGAGAAATTGAAGTGAAAGATTTCTGTCAATGTGAGCCTCAGTTTTCTCATCTATAAAGTAGAAGTTCTTTTAGTCTGGACCTGGGGTAAGGAACCTGCAGCCTCAAGGCCACATAATGGTGCTCCGGGTCCTTGGATGCGGCCTTTGCGCTGAGTCCAAGGTGTAGAGAACAAATCCTTTCATTATGGGGATTTGTTCTGTGAAGTTTGGATTCAGTCAAAGGACTGCACTTGAGGACCTAGAGGGCCACATGTGACCTCGAGGCTGCAGATTCCCCACCCCTGGTCTGGACTACTATATCTAAAAGGTCCTTTTTGATGGAAATATCTCCTCTCAGCTCTAACACTGTGGTCTTTGTTCCCACTTGTTCAAAGTTCTCACACAAAACTCTTATAGCGTTCCCTGTGTCTCTAAGATCCATTATAGTCTAAGGATAATGGTGATGATGGTGATAATAATAATAATAATAGCTATCATTTATATCACATATTAAAGTTTGCAAAGCATTTTCCATATGCTCATTCACTCGTTTTTCACAATTCTCCATGTCCACTGCTCTATCCACTGCACTACTTAGCTGCCTAAATGGCTAGACTCATTTCTTGATTTCAAAGAATTCTTGAACCTGGTCTAATACCCTGGATTTATTAACTGATTCAATGGAGGTGTTCCCACCTGGTTACAGTAGTTACTTTAAGAAGAGTTGGGTGGATAGAGCACTGGCCCTGAAGTCAGGAGGACCTGAGTTCAAATACTGCCTCAACTTGACACTTGACACTTACTAGCTGTGTGACTCTGGGCAAGTCACTTAACCCTAACTGCCTAAAAAAAAAAGAATTCGGTAATTTATTAATTTAATAAAGATACCCACGTTTTCTTTATATTTAGTTAACCCTTCATTAACACTTCTTATTTAAGAAGTATTAATCACTATCTGATTTTCCTCCTCTCAAAAAACCCCCAAAGCATTCCTCTCTACCATAGAATGTAACCTCCCTGAAGGCAGGGACAATTTTTCTTTTTGACCCTGTATCCCCAGCACCTAACCTGGTTTCTGGCACATACTAAGACGCAGGGGTAGGGAACCTGCAGCCTAGAGGTCACATGTGGCCCCACCCCTGTACTAGGTAATTACCAAATGCTGCTGCCTACTTAATCAATGAACACCACAAACTGTATGCTTTACAGGGAGGGAATATGTTTCAAAACGCTATGGGGAGCCTTGCCCGTTTCCGTAGGTCTCCTGCATGGACACAACCAGCCAGGCCAGGGAGAAAAGCCCCCAGGGTATAACTGGGTCTTCAGAGCCATGGCTCTCCCTTACAAGGGATGTGCCTCGCTTTCAGAAGACACAAAGCTGGTCTACCGACCCACCAGCTTGCTTCCGCTCTCTTCAGGCTCTCATGAATTTCTCCATTCCATCAGCATTTGCTGTTGCCAGAGGAGCTTTTTTTCTAGTTCAGAGACACAAACACTTTTTTCTTGTACAAATAGTAATTGTTAGAAAAAGGCCTGTGGATAAATTATTATTGTGACCCTCGTTCCAGCTTGAAAAAACTTTTCCTAGCTGCGGAGTGAAAAGTCAAAATTTGCATTTAAATAGAAAACGTTAGCCAGTGCAGAAAAGCAGCCTCATGTGCCCAAGGAGGGCCTCTGCCTAGTGGGAGAAGATGCTGCCACCACCCCAGACCCTGTGCCAGCTAGGAGATAGTCTGGCAATTGGGAGCTCTCACTGTCTTCTCCACCATTCAAGGCCTGCCCTAAGGGGGACAGCAAGGAGAGGTAGCACTATAGATGAAGGTGGCAAAGGACCTGCCTTTCAGTCCCTGCATGGGTGCTTATAAAACCTGTGATCTTTGGCAAACCCAACTCTCTTGGCCTCCGTTTCCTACCTACTGTAATCAGGAGGGAGTTCATGAAGAGTAGATGATCTCTAAGGTTCATTACAGCTCTAAGCCCTGTAATACTGTATGTCTATAGAGAGCTACAACCATCATGGGACAGATGGGGCTTTGTCCCAGGGTCTCAACCTCCTGGGAATCTGGAAGGAAATACTTCTACTCTTCATTAACTATCATCCCAAAAGTTTGCCACATGGTTTCTAGCTCTAATGCATTGCCATGTGCTACCCATGGCTCCCAATACTATGATTTCCCTCACTTGGAACTGTCTCCTTGCCCCACAAACCCTACAGGAATACAGGCCAGATCACCCCTCCCCTAATGTGATTGTACCAGCAGCAGAAGCTCTCCTCTGCGCTCCCATCCCATTTTTTATGCCAAATGAAAAACAAAATCTAGTTATGGCTCCTTTTACCTTTATTTTGTGTTATAGATATATAGATGATAGATATGCTCATTGTATTAATAATTATACTAATTAATGATATATAATATGATAATAAATTATATCTGTGAATGTATATATATATATACACATATATACACATACATGTGTATATACACACATACAAACATATATACATATGAAAATTTGTGTCCTTCCCCTATCTCCTACCAAAAAACTATACCTTGGAACAAGGAATTTTAAGGGGGCTGGGGAAAGGTGGTATAAGAGCATTTCTAGAAAAGTAACTGAAAAATCAAAAGATTCAGAGCATTTGTACACTATTCCAACACCAGGGACCCTCCCTCTCAGAGAAAGAGGAAGCATATTTTCTCAGCTCTTTTCTGGGGCTATACTTGGTCATTTTAATTACATTTTACTTAGTTTCTTCTCTTCTGTTTTTTGCCTTCTTTTTTGTCTTTCTTCCTTTATCTTTCTTTCCTCTCTCCCTCCCTCCCTCTCTATCCTTTTCCCCTCTTTTCTTTCTTCCCTCCCCCTTCCTTCCTCTCCTCCCTTCCTTCTTTCTTTTCTTTTTCTTTTTCTTTCTTTCTCTTTTTCTTTTCTTTCTTTCTTTCTTTCTTTCTTTCTTTCTTTCTTTCTTTCTTTCTTTCTTTCTTCCTTCCTTCCTTCCTTCTTCCTTCCTTCCTTCCTTCCTTCCTTCCTTTCCTTTCTTTCTTTCTTCTTTCTTTCTTTCTTTCTTTTCTTTCCTTCTTTCTTTCTTCTTTCTTTCTTTCTTTCTTTCTTTCTTTCTTTCTTTCTTCTTTCTTTCTTTCTTTCTTTCTTTCTTTCTTTCTTCCTTTCTTTTCTTCTTTCTTCCTTTCTTTCTTTCTTCCTTTCCATCCTTCCTCCTTCCCTTCCTTCTTCCCTCCCTCCCTTCCTTCTTTTTTTTTATTTACACTGTTGTAGCTACATGTGTTGTTTTTCTAGATTTGCTTAAATTACTCTGCATCAGTTCACGTAAGTCTTCCTGTGTTTCTCTGTAGTCTTCATATTAATCATGCTTTATAGCTCAGTAATATACCATTACATTCATGTACAATTTACTTTACTATTCTCCAATCAATGGGCATCTACTTTATTTCCAGTTATTTGCTACCATGAAAAGTAAATCAAGAAATATTTTGCTGTATATGGGACCTTCCTTTCATCTTTGATCTTAGACTTGTTATTCCTATATAGAAATTTTGTTGATTTTTCTGTGCCTGTTTTGTACCCTGATCTTTTACTGAAGCTATTGTTTCAATGTTTTTTTGCTGATTTCCTAGGATTTTTAAGTAAAATATGTCATCAGCAAATAGGAGGATATTTGTCTTCTTTTTCCATATCTTTATGTCTTTAATTTCTTTCTCCTTTCCTGTTTTTGTTACCTATTTAAAAGAGAATTTTAAAAATCTGAAAAAAATACTAAGGAAGTAAGTGAAGGCAAATACACACTTAACTTTCGTAACTTTAAATGTAAATGAACTAACTAATCTAATAAAGCCCCAAAAAAAGTTAGCAAAATTATGGTCAGGGGAACATAAGCTACTATATAAAACAACTTAAAAAAAACACAAAAAAATTTTAAAAACAACAAAACACACAGAGAATCAAAATGAGAGATTGGAACAAATTCAAAATTCACTAAGCATTAGGTGAATTTTTGGAAAGGAGTTTCAATCATGCTATCAAAGTGAAAAGAAAACATTATAATATCAATAGATGTTATATGATAGAAATTACATGATAGAAATGGAAATAGAAAATTACATTATATTTAAATAATTACAATGAACAAATGTGAATATTAAATGTATATGTACCAAGTGACTTATCTATATTCATAAAGAAAAAGTTAACTAAACTGCAAAAAGCTATAGAAAGTAACACAGTAGTAACAAGAAACTTGAATATTTACTCTCAGAGTTGTACAAAGATAAATAGCATACATAAATGAAATACAGAACTGAAAAAAAATTGTTGAAGAATTTTGAGCTGAAATAAAGGGTGTCCCAAAAGTCTCAGTGCAGTTTTAAGCTTTAATAGACTAAAACTGCACTGAGACTTTGGGAAGACCCTGTATTTATGGTGTCTTTTGAATGGGAATGCGGAGACTATGAGTACTTATCTGGACCATTGGCAATTTATTGAAAATAGAACATAATCTATTAGGAGGCAAGGAAATTATAAATAAACATTTATAAAGCCTAAATGCTAGATTTATCCTTCATAGATTATAACTAAATAAAATAATGATTAGCACATGTAACATAATCAAAAGGCATAGACTTAAATAGAGACTTAATAAATAATATCCTTTCTTTTTTCCTCCTCACAGATTAATCATTATTGTAGTGGATACAGAGCAAGCCTGGAAGCCAGGAAGACCTGAATTCAAATTCCACTTTTGTCATGTAGAGGTTGTATGGCCTTGGGCAAGTCACTCAAATTCTCAATGTTCAGGACAAGTCACCAATAATTTGTTGCACAGAAGAATCCAACCTGCCTGGGTAAGGAAATCACTTACCTGGAAGTTCCCTATTCCCATGACTTCACAGGTCCACTCTCACCCTAACTAAAATGGTAATTAGGAGGATGCTACAGGAGGGATTTTTAGATCTCAACAAAGCAGTTGACAAACCCTCTCTTGTTCCTCTTGTGGGCAAAAAAAAAAAATAGAAAGAAGTAGACTATGGGATCATAGTCAACTATCAGAATGGTTTTATTCAAATATTAGTCATTAAAGTCATGTTTATTACAAAGGGAGTTTCTAATGGAGTGCGCCTGGGATGTATTCTTGCAAGGGTCTGTGTTGCCATTTTTATCAAAGACTTGGTTGAAGACATAGATGGAACATTTGTCAAATAAGCCAATAACACCTAGGTTAATACACTGAATGACTTAATTGCATATATATGTAATATTTGTATATAAATATATTATAATTACATAATATATGCTACTATATTTATATAATCTATTTCTATATGTATATTATATATTATATTACATGTTATATATAAATATATAATAATATATAAAATACATGTGTGTATGTATGTGTCTATGTATATACAAATTTCTGTATGTGTGTCTATATATACTCATAATACATATATGTGGGTGTGTATGTGAGTGTACAAAATTTGCTTCTGTGTATACATATCTCCCAAGCAGAAAATAAGTTCCTTGAGGGCAAGGTCTGTTTCCTGTTTGTCTTTGAAGCCCCAACATCCAAGGCAGCACCTACTAGGTGACAAAAAGTTTCTTTAATTGGATTTGAATTGAATGACAAATCTAGAAATACAAGTATCTCAAAGAACTAGAATGGAAGTTGAATCATGACAAGGACAAGGCTCTAATTGGATTATTTTTAAAATCTCCACAAACACAGCAGGTAGGTGGCTTGTGAAAAAGGAGACTGTAAGCTGGCGGTGGCAGCCAGGGAAGCTAACAATCTTAGACTCCATGAAAAAGACAGGCTCAGCATCTGCTACTTTGTGTCACCCTTGGGTGATGAGTCTCCCCTTCTCTGCCCTGGTTGATAAGGGCTCATATGGAGCATCACTTTTGAGTTTTAAGCACCACCTTTTCGAAAGGACGTTGACAAGCCTAAAAGTATCCTATGGAAGGCAAGCAGGATAAAGAGGAAACTATTGACCATGTTACAGGAGAATTGGCTGTTTAAGAGAGGGTCATGATTCTTGTTTCTAAGATTTGATTGTCATGTGGGGGGAAAAGATAAAACTGGAAATCCAATACTCCTGGCCTCTTAAGGCTTTTTTCTCCATTGAGATAGATCTCCATTGAGACAGCCAGACAATGTCTTAGAGAAGCCTATGTTGAATTAACTCCCTGCCCTTTCCCCACAACCCATCCGGACTTTGTAAGGTCACCAGGTACAATTTCCTCCTTTATGGAATGGAGGGGGCAGAGAGGAGACACTGAATGATCTCTGAGGTCCCTTCCATCTCTAAATAATCCTCTTAAGACAAAATCTCTTCAAGCCTCTCATAGATCTAAATTCTATGATTCACTGAACTTTTTTTAAAAATTTTATTAATTTATTTTGATTTATCAACAATCACTTCCATACGCTTTTGAGTTGAAAATTTTTCTCCCCCTTCCTCCCCACCACCCTCCCCAAGACGGCACACAATCTGATACAGGCTATACATTTACTTTCCTATTAGGCATATTTTCACATTAGTGATGTTGTAAGTAAAAATTAAAACCAATAGGAGGAACCATCAGAGAGAGGAAACAAAACTCAACAGAAGAGAAAAAAAAATAGCAATTCAACTTTCACAGTTCTTTCTTTGGTTGTGGATAGCATTTTCCATCATGAGGCCTCTGGAGATGTCTTAGATTCTTGTATTGCTGAGAAGGGTTAAGTTTATCAATATTAGTCATCACACAACGTGGCTTATTGTGTACAACGTTCTCTTGGTTCTGCTCACTTCACTCAGCATCAGATCATACAAGTCTTTCCAGGTTTTTCTGAAGTCAGCCTGCTCATCATTTCTTATAGCACAATAGTATTCCATTACATTCATATACCACAACTTGCTCAGCCATTCTCCAATTGATGAGCATCCTCTCCATTTCCAATTCTTCACCACTACAAAAAGAGCTGCTGTGAATGTTTTTGTACATGTGGGTCCCTTTCCCACTTATATGATCTCTCTGGGCTATAGCCCTAGAAGTGCTATTGCTGGGTCAAAGGGTATGCACATTTTTATAGCCCTTTGGGCATTTCACTGAACTTTTTTAACTGAACTAAATGTCACTGGTACAAGACAACCCCCACCCTCTCACCCCACCTCTCTCATTGCATCCACCAATCTAAACTGGGATCCTCAGAACGTCAGCCCCCTGGGAGCGGCGCTTTGGTCTTCTTGTCCTCAGGGGCTGCTGCTTTGCCTGGTACAGAGTAAGTTCTTAAGTGCTTGCTGATTAATCAATTCCCTGAAGTTACCCTGCACCTGTATATGCCTTTCTGCATACACTGTTCTGTCTGCTAGTGTACTATACACTCTTTGAGACTCAGAACTGTTCAGGTTTTGTTTTCCTGTTTCCAGTGTCTAGCACAGTGCCTGGGATATGATAAATGATTGATGAAGGCTCATTGAATCCCTCAGGGCCTTCATTAAGAGGCAAGGCTCCCCTGGAAATAAAAGGTGCTACAGGGGGACAGCACTGTGGCAGAGAGTATAGAGGCTGGGCCTGGAGTCAGGAAGACCCGAATTCAAATCCTGACTCAAACACTTACTAGCTGTGTACACTTGTCCAAGTCACTTAGCCGCTGTCTGCCTCAGTTTCCTCATCTGTAAAAGGGAAATAATAATAGCATCTTCTTCCTAGCTGTGTAATCCTGGTCAAGTCACTTAGCCTGTCTGCCTCAGTTTCCTGATCTGTAAAAGGGAGATAATAACATCTACCTCCCAAGGCTGCTGTAAGGATAAAATGGCATAATGCCAATTTTTGGTAAACTTTAAGGTGCTACATACATGTTATTTATTACTATTACCATGATGATGATGATGGTTCTGATGATTCTCTAACAAAGGTCTCTTCTTCAAAGTAACAGGGCCATTTGGACCTTGTATCTTATGGAGACAATTGAAGAACCTGTAGAAATGGGCCTTCAGCATGGAAATATTGCACCAGGAGCAAAAGCAAAATCATTTTCTTTATTCATGCAACCTTTACGAGGGATCAGCCTGCTTAATATTCCTAACAGCAAGGGGTTGCCATGGAGTGGGAGGTGGGTGCCAGGTGAGAACATCAGAATTGACAGGGTGAGGGGAGAGGGCACAGCAGGGCCAGGCTACAGAAAGCCAGGCACCACTGGGGTCTTGGAGCAGCCAGGGCAGTGGGGGAAAAGGCAGGCCTCCCCTACTCCTCACATAGGGGTCCCCACTCCCACCTCTCCCTTGCATGATAAGTGGGGTGTCTGGACATTTTAAAATTGTGGCATTCCAGGAATAGCACAGCAGAATCCCTGCTTTCTGCTGCTCTCCTTGGCTTGATAACAGGGAGGAAGGAAGAGGAGCCAGGGAAACTGCTCCGTCCACCCTCCAGGGTTTTCATGAACAGATTAATTGGAGGAGAACAAGGAAAATAATCCAGAGAGAAAGAAGGTAAACTCCGACTTAAATGGAATAGTAGCTAGAGCCTGGGACTTGGAGTCAGGAAGACCTGTGTTCTGGTTCTGCCTCAGACACTTACTGACTGTATGACCCTGAGCAAGTCACTTAACCCTGTTTGCCTCATCAGTGAAATGTGGATGATAATAATACTTACCTCAAAGGATTATTGTGAAAACCAAAACTAAGTAACGGGTTTGTTTTGCAAACCTTAAAGTACCATATGAATGCATGTTGTTGTAGTTTTCTGAGGCCACAGACCTAAAATAAGTTTGTCACCTAGAACACTAGATGCTTAGATCTCACTGTAACCTTAAAAAACATAGAACCATAAAATATCAGAACTGAAAAGGATCTGAAAATTGAGACTCATAAAACATCAAAGCTGAGAGGGCTTAGAATAAAGAATGGCAGAGTTTAAAGGGTGCTTAGAACATAGAATGTCAGGGGTGGCTTAGAATATGAAATGTCAGATCTGGGAAGGCCCTTAAAACAAGGAATGTCAAATATAGGAAGGGAACATGGAATTTCTGAGATGGGAGGGGCCTTGGAACGTAGAATGTCAAATGTGAAAAGAGCTTAGGACATGTAATGTCAGAGCTGGAAGAGGTCTTTAGAGCCTAGAATGTCAGAGCTAGAAGGGGTCTCAGAACATGAAATGTAAACACCAAAAGGTGCCTTAGAACAGAGAACGTCAGATATAGAAAGGGAACATGGAATGTCTGAGATGGGCAAAGCCTTGGAACACAGAATGTCAGAGCTGGGAGGAGCCTTAGAATATAGAATGTCAAATGTAGGAAGGGGCTTAGAACATGGAATGTCAGAGCTGGGAGAGGCCTTGGAACACAGAATGTCAGATCTGGAACAACTTTGGAAGAAAAAACAGAGCATGTCAGACCTGGAAAGGACCTTAGAACATAGAGTGTCATGAGGTGTTGGTATCTTAAAACAGAGAATGTTGGAGCTTCAAGGGACCTTTTGACATAAAATATAGACTGTCAGAGACATGAGGCAAGGGAATTGAGTGGAAGAACCATTCAATTTAGGAGAAGAGGGCGGCAACATCCATCGTGTCCATTCCAGGGCAGTGTAAATATACCGATTTTCATAAAAGGGCAAATGATGGAATCTGAGAATTCTGGACCAGTGAGCTTAGCTTTGGTTCTGGGCAAAATTCTAGAATATTATCATTACAGAAACAACTAACACCGATCTCAACATTGATCTCAAAGAGTCAACTTAGCATCAGCAAAAAGAGGTCATGCAAGGATAGCCTAATTTCCTTTTCTGACAAGGTAATTGATAAGATTAAGATGTTAGAAAAGTTTTTGACAAAGTCTCTCATATTTTTCTTGTGCAAAGTATGGAGGGATGGCTTCTAGCCAACAATCCAACAAAATGGATACAAAAGTTGTGGAGATGCAGAGTTTAATTAGTAATAATTCAATTAATTAGTAATTAGTCATTAATTCCTAATAATCAATTAGTAATAGTTGAATGTTAACATGACAGGAAGTCTTCAGTGGAGTGCCTCATGTATCTGTGCATGGCCCTGTTCTGTTCAACATTTTTATCATTCAACATCTGTTGGATAAATCAATAGCTGGCCAGCTCCTCAAGTTTGCAGAGGGCATTGAGCTGCAGGTATAGCTGACTCACTGAATGAAAGAGTCAGGATCTTGACAAGCAAGAGCATGGGGCCACATTGGAGAAGATACCACTTAATAGAGATAAATGAAAAGTCTTACACTTGAGTTCCAAAGGTCAACTTCACCAGTACAGTATAGAGGAGGGAGCTGAACAGCAGTTTATTTGAAAAAAGTACCAAGGGATTTGGGGGGGGGCCTGTGAGTAAACAGAATGATGGGGCTCCCAGAAAGCTAACGTGATCTTGGGTCCAAGGATTAAAGCCATAGGTCTGCCATGCCCTGGCCATTTCAAGCCACATCTGGAGTCTTGTCCTCAAATACAAATGCCTCACTTTGATCTCTAAAGCTCTTCCCACATAGGCCCCTTCCTACTCTCTAGCCTCCTTGCACCTTACTGCCCACCGAGTGCTCTGTGGTCCAGTAACTTAGGCTTCTTGACTCTTCCTCAAACACTCTACCACCCAGCCTGTGCCAAGGCTGGCTCCCAGGCCTGGAATACCTTCCTTTCTCACACCTGTGCCTTGTAGCTTCCCTGGCTTCCTTCAAGACTCAGGTCAAGTCCCACCTTTCAAAGGAGGTCTTGTTTCCTCAGGGACTAGAGCACTCCCATTTCAATTTACTGTGTGTGTGTGTGCATGTGTTTGTCTGTGTATCTGTGTGTGTATGTGTGTGCACACGTCTGTGTGCGTGGATGTGTGTACAGTCAATAGAGGGATAGAGAGATGTAGATATAGACATATATATGGACATGGAGATAGGTAAATACAAATATTATTATGGATATCTGTATAGATAGGTATAGTTATAGGTATGGATATGAATATAGATAGATATAATTATGGATATAGATATAGATATATTGTAGATGTAGGTATGAATAGAGATTGGTTGTTGTCAATTCTCAAAGAGGACCAAAGTGGCATCCCCATTCTGGAGTCAAGTTATGGTGTGTCCAACCGTGGCTGATCAGACCAGCTTGAGCTCGGAATACTCTACCACAAATCAGGCATGAATAGTCCATGTGAACATTGTGGTGGATTCTCTAAATTTGCACATCTTACATTTCATCTGAGTTACTACAATTCTGCTTTGCTCATAGAGTATAACACCATCTTTGATGAGGGCATGCCATGCTGGGCAGTCCTGTGCCAGTGTCTTCCATGTCACACAATCAATTCCAAAGATCTTCAGAGAGACCTTGAGAGAGTCCTTATATCACTTCTTCTGACATCCATGTGAGTGCCTGCTTTGTGTGAGTTTCTGTAAAGCAGTCTTTTAGGCATAAGCATATGTTTGGCATTGAAAAAACATGGCCAGCCCATCAGGGTTGCACTCTTTGCAGTAGAGTTTGAATGCTTGGCAGTTTAGCTCAAGAAAGGACCTCAGAGCCTGGTGTCTTATCTTGCCAGGTGATCTTCAGAATCTTCCTAAGACAATTAAATGGGAGTGATTCAGTTTCCTGGCATGATGCTGGTAGACTGTCCAGGTTTCCCAGGCATACAACAATGAGGTCAGCACAAGTGCTCTGTAGACCTCCAGTCTGGTAGGCAGCCAAATACCTCTTCTCTTCCTCACTCTCCTTCGGAGCCTCCCAAACACTGAGCCAGCTCTGGCAATGTGTGCATCAGCCTCATTATCAATGTGTACATACCTGGAAACTATACTGCCAAGGTAAGTGAACTTATCCACAGCATTCAAACCTTCTCCATTTGCTGTAACCAGTGGTTCCACGTATGGATGTTGTGGTGCCAGCTAGTGGAGAACCTGCATTTTCTTGGTGTTAATTGTTAGATCAAAATTAGCCAAAGTAACAGAGAATCCATCCATACTTCATTGCATCTCAACTTCAGAGGTTGCATTGAATGCACAGTCATCTGTGAGCAAAGTCATGCACTAACTCTCCCTCCACCTTCGTTTTGGTTTGTAGCCTTTTCAAGTCGAATAATTTCTTATTGGTATAGTAGCTGACCTTGATGCCATGTTCGTCCTCATTGAAGGCATTTGACACCATGGCTGAAAACATCGTGCTAAAAAGCATGGGAACGAGCACAGAGCCTTGTTCCATTCCCCGCAGAGAGAGGGAGACAGAGAGAGATGCATGCACTTAGGTATTTATATGCTGCTTCCCTCATTAGACTGTAAGCTCCTTGAGGGCAGGGGCTATCCTAGTGCTTAATGTAAGTGCCTGGCATACAGTAGGCACTTAATAAACGCGTATAGATTGATTGATTCTGGACAACACAGTGCAGAAAGACATTGTTGAGACTGAGAACACCCAGAGAAGGTACCCCAGGACATTCTCCTGAGGGTGGGTGGAGAGGTGGGGATCCACTCTATTCACAGACAATATGGCAGGGCACTAACAACCCCAGAAATCAGGAAGACACTTGAGGAAGAGAGGGCCATGGAGAATCCCTCATCTGCTCTGGGCCTTCCAATGTGGTCTTTGAATTCCTTCCATTACACTCTGTTCTCCCCCTCTCCCCAGGTCAATGTGGTATTATTCTCTTCCATGAAGTCTCTGCTAAAGTGGGTGACTCTCTGACCCCAGAGCCACCCTGTGGTCCCATACTTCTGTGCCGCTATGATTCCCTCAGCTTTCAATGCCCTCCCTCCTTTTCTTCACCTGTGAAAAACCTACTTATTTTATAAGGCTAATCTTAATCCCCACCTCTTATAGGAAGCCTTCCCTTATGTCTCCATTATTTGTCAGTGTTCCCCCCAACTCTAATATAATGCCTTGAGTTTCTCTAATGTGCTTGTTAAGCAGCTAGGTGGCTCAGTGGATAGAGTACTAGCTTGGAACCAGAAAGACTCGTCTTGAATTCAGATCTGACCTCAAACACTTCCTAGCCATGTGACCCTAGGCTAGTCATTTGCTCCTATTTGCCTCAGTTTCCTCATCTGCAAAATAAGTTGGAGAAGGAAATGGCAAAACACTCCAGTATCTTTGCCAAGAAAAGTCTAAATGGGGTCACAGAAAGTCCAATGTGACTGAAAAATGCATTTGTTCTAAGACTGAAAGATCATGGATCCAGAGCCAGAAGGGACCTTAGAGTCCATCAAGTCCAGCCCCTTTGCTTTACACATTAAGAAATTGAGGCATAGTAAGATTAAGCAACTTGCCCAGGGTGTCACAGCTAGGAATTGCCTGAGATGGGATCTCAATCCAAGTCTTTCAGACCCTAAATCCAGCATCCTATCCACTGTATCATGTTATCTAATCTTTGATTTAAAGGGAAGAAAATGGATAAACTGAGTCAGAAAGAAAGACAGGCAACAAGAATTTATTAAGCACTTACTGTATGTCAAGGGCTGGGGATATAAAGGTTGTTGTTATTAACTTGTTCAATGAAATTCAAATAGAAAGTCAGTCAACTAGTATTTAAGTACTTGCTATGCACCAGGCGCTATGCTAAGCGTGGGTTTCCCAAGGAGTCATTTGTTGGGTGCAGCCTAGCAAGTGTATCAATGCCAAGACATCATGTCTTACTACACCAAGGTAGTGAGTGATTCTCCTAGGGCTATGGAAGTCAATTGGGTGGGGTGAATGTTTTGTAGCAACCACTCCAAAATTGAGCCCATTCTCCCCAGAAACTGTTAATATGGGGGAGAGAGGGTCATCAGGGTGTTGGAGGAGAAATACTTTGTAACTTTGGTTCCTGTTATACCCTCCAAGTAAATATGCCTTTGTAAAAACTAATTGATGTTAATCGATTAAATGATGCTAGGACATTAATCAAAGAGGAAGAGCTATTAACTGGCACTGATGATATAAGGGGAACACAAAAGGAGGGCTCAAGCTGATAGCATTGGAAAGATATCTTACTAGCAGTCAGGGTACCCTAGGGCTCTGAGGGACCGACGTAATCATCCTTTTCTCTAGAGGACCTGACTCATCAGTTTGAGTAGAATTAAATAAGGACTCCCCCCCAAAGCTTATATAGGCTATCTTTTAATGGGTCAATATCATGTCTGGATGATTATGGACAACAGTTGTGATGACAATCACACTCAGTAGTACGGTTAATGGGTGAAGTTCTCCAGTATATTTTGAAGCTTATATTTGTGGTATAAAGGTTTATTGCCTGTCAATCTATGAAAAAGAGTAAGCCTCTTAAGTTCAAGTCTAGCTACCAGGTCATATCTTTCTAGGTGTTTGGTAGGTGCTAAATTCTTTGCATCTCTTTCTATCATTCCTCACATAATCTTCACGGATCTCTCAGTCCAAACTCCTTGGTGTTCCTTCAGCAATGTCTCCCGGTGATGACCTGGTCGTGAATTGCCATTGTAAACCTCTTTATTTCCATAAACAAATGCAGACAACTCGTCTGTTTGTTCAACACTTCTTTGTTGACATCTATTTGGCTGAGTTCGTGCAGATGTCATCCATGAAAGGCCTTTTGATTCTGCTCTTGGGTCATTGCCATTTCATAGGCTAAATCCAATGGTGTGTACCATTTATCCATCGTTACTGCTGCTTGCTCGGGAAGCGATAGCTATTTGTTCCACAAAGTGTTTATGTAGGTTTTTGAACTGTTTATCATATACAATGAGAATGTCTATCAATCCTCTTCCTCCTTTTGAAAGAAGGAAATGTTGGGCTTAAGGTAATGGGCACTGTATTTCACTCATCATGTAGGGATTTCTGATAGGATATATTTTCAAATATGTTATGGTCCATTGTACAGTCCCCAAAGTACATATTAACAAGGGGTATTGCATGAGTGTTCATTGTTTTAGATGTTAATTATTTACCATAATAGGTCCTCCTATTCAGCTTTGATTTCACTATCTTAATAAATCTCCTAACAGATTCATCCACAGCTTTCTCCTGGAAAGCTTTATACCCAATTCCTTACTTGCCTGAAGAAGACCAAGATACCTGTAAGTCTTATCTTTGTGCATTGGTTCAACTTGACCACCAGATTCAAGTCTGAAGCCTCTTTCCTTCATGTATATTAAGATTTTACATGTATAGCATGCTCGTGACATTTTGTGTCATTGGAGAAAGACTCCGCGATGTGAAAGATTTGTTTATGGGATTTTTTTGTTGTTGTTGGAGTCATAAAGCTTGATATCATCCATGTATATCAAGTGATTAATACCATATTTTGGGTCAACTCCAGGGCTGTTCAGTAGCCTGAGTGCTCAATTTCCAATGTGAGGATTTACCCCTCGGAAATTGGCAAATACTAGAAAGCATGGCTTGATTTATTATTTTGTTGATTGTCTAGACTTAAGAAAGTGATGGAGAAAGTGTTAATAACAAATGTAAATAAAAATTCATCATGGGCACTTTTTTTTTCCTGGAGAGTCAATTATTAAACATTTACCAACACACTGCTGTTCAGCTCTTTCTTTAAATGAAAATATACTCAGCTATATTGAAGAGAGGATTCAGGGTAAATTGGATAGGGTGCTGGGCTTGGACTCAGGAGGAACTGGTTTAAAATCCCACTTCTGACATTTTTCTAGTAGGGTAATCCTGGGTAAGTCACTTAACTTTTCTATGACTTAGTTTCCTCATTTGCAAAATGAGAGGGAGAGGATTGTATCTGGTAGCATTCAAGGTCACTTGTAGCTGTACATCTCTGATCACCTGATCCATCCCTGAAAGCTCCCACCATGTAGAGTAAATGGGAACTAAGATAACACTGGATTAAGACTAGAAAGAACCATAATGGTATTCAAATATCTTCCTGAAAACCTCCATGCTTTACATCAATCGGCCTTGATATCGTGCCGGTCATATGTTTTGAATAGAGAACAGCTTTCCATTTGTACATCAAACACTAACATTCTCATTATAGTTGAGGGTTTTTTGCATATTTGTAGTACATGAATGAGCCATGCATGGACCATTGAGTCAAAGATGTTGCAACAAGCTTCTATCTTGCTATTTATCTTTTCTCTTTTATGTTCTGTGGTCTATTACACAGGCAGATAAAATAATTCCTCTTTATAATTTTCAAGTATTGGGACATAAGTTCATTCCCAAGATGCCTGTAAGCATTCCTGAGATATCTCTGATAGTAGGCAAGATGTCGGGTAGACATGTACCTTACCTTGTTCCCACGTGGTTTTTTATGTCTTCTGCTAGATCTCTGTATTTTGAAAGTTTTTCGTCGCACCTAATTGGGGGATTGTGAGCATTTGGGCTCTGATTCATTTTCCTCATCTGTAAAATGAGCTGGAGAAGGAAATGGCAAACCACTCCAGTATCTTTGCCAAGAAAACCCCAAATGGGGTCATAAAGAATCAGACATAGGCAGCTGGGTGGTGCAGTAAATAGAGTGCCAGGTCTACAGTCAGGAAGACCTGAATTCAAAAAGCACCTCAGATACTTACTATCTGTGTGACCCTGGGCAGGTCACTTCACTCTGTCTGCCTCAGTTTCCTCATCTGCAAAATGAGCTGAAGAAGGAAATGGCAAACCACTCCAATATCTTTTCCAAGAAAACCCCAAATGGGGTCATGGAGAGTTAAACAAGACTGAACAACAATAACAACCAGATTACCCGAGCATTTGGGGTTGTGACATCCATAAGAAGTGTGGTTTATGAGAAATATGGAATTCTGGGGTATAATTCTAGTCCCCAGGTAATTTCTTGCTAGGCATTTGGTTAACGCTAAATTTTAGCAATCTGCAGAGGGGTGTTGCACAGTTCCTTATGTTTCCTCACTTAATCTGCATTGATCGATATCGTTATGCTTCATAATAAGCCTTCTGTACTTTTAGATGGTGATGACCTGACCCGGAATTGCTATCAGAAGCCCTTCTGTTTCTATGAACAAATCCCCATGACATCCATTTGCTCAATGCTTCTTTGTTGACAAATGAGTTCACATGGATATCGCCCATGTGGGGGCTTTTGATTCCACACTTGGACTATTATCATTGTTTTTATTTTGGTGATTTTTGGGGGGAAGGACAATACAGAGACAAAAGGAGGTGGCTCCTTAAGGTAGTTCCCACATGCCACTGACTTTTAAGCACACAAGCAGTCAGAGCTCACCTCTTCCTAAGTTTAGCCCTGTCCTGATTCCCACTTAACCAGCAATATGGAATCCTAGGAAGACTCAGACAGGGCATGGTCTCTTCTGGCCTTACCAGGGTGGGCAAGGTCGGTGGGGGTGAAGGGGGGGGACAACAGCAGGGTGCGGGAGAAAAGGTCAGCAGGGCTTTTTGAAATCAATAAAATTGCTTCCCTCTCCTCTGACAGAAAGAAAGAAAAAAAAAAGGAAAAGAAAAAGCCCAGATGGGTGAGGAAAGTTTAGCAGGAGGGGAAGAATTAAACAAGGAGAGCTCCACTGCGCGAAGCTGATAAGAACCCGTCCAGCGGCAGAATAGGGAAGCCTTGTCTATCAGCCTATTAAAGACTATTCTTACAAGGGTTTTTTTTTTTCTCCCCCCTTTTCATTAATACGCAGGGTGAATAGAGGAGTGAATAAAAATCAGCACTTAAGGCACAATTGGGAGATTGAAAGGTAACTGTCAACAGAGGGATCAGTATGACAAAAGGAACCATTTCAACTCACAGTAAATGATTTTCGGCCTGTCATCTCAATGGGCCGTGTTTCTTAGAGATTGTGGGGTGGGTTTTTTTTTTTTTGAATAGCATTTATTACCATGCTTTAAAAAAAATCGTGTTGCCTTTTTGCAGACTGCCATTCACTTGCAGATCCTGGGGTGCCTTCTGGGCTGTCACATGGAGGGAGGGGAGGAGGCTGCTTTAGAAAGGGTCCTGCCCATGGTCTGGGGAGGGGGAAAGGAGCCCCTTGTGAGGGGGAGGGCTTGGAGCAATGTTGAAGAGAAGCTAAAGAAATGCCAGTTGGAGGAGAGCCCCTTTCTCCCCAAAGTCTAAGACAGAAAAAAAGGGCCTTGGTTTCTCTCAGACAAACCTGGGAGTAGAAAGAGCCTTGGGTTAGGAGGAAGGAGACCTATTATGTGATCACACAGTAACTTGTTTCTCTTCCTTCTTGGTTCCCTCATCTATGAAATGGGGAGATGAGGATGATAATATTTACATGAGCTACCACAGGGCTGTTTGAGAGGGGAGGTCTTTGTTGGCCTTGAAGGTAAGATATTAAAAAGAAAAGAAGTAATTACTGTTTCCTAGTATTTCTAGTATTTCTAGTATTTCTAGGGTTTTTTTTTCCCCTTAAGCTCAGTCCTGCCCACCCTGCTTTCCTAAGAGTATTACCTGCAGCATGACTCTCCTTACAGCAGAAAAAGCTCTGGCTCTGGATTCAGAGGAAGCATCTGAGTTCAAATCTTGCCTCTGAGAATTACTTGCTGTGTGACCAGATTTTTATCTATAAAATGAAGGGTTTGTACTAGACGGCCTCTGAATTTCATTCCAGTGCTAGAGTTTTGGCCTTATCTTGCCTCCACCAAGCAAAACTATCTACGGCTTAGAAGGAGTTTCCTTAGGCCCAGAGAGGTTAAGGAATTTGCCCAGGGTCACACAGTAAATGTCAAAGGCTGGTTTTGGTTCCCTGTTTTCTTGACATGAAGCCCATCCCTCTGTCTAAGTGCTACAACTAGGATGAGGAAAACAGTGTTTTGTCCCAAGGCACCAAAATTTTGAGTGTTCTGCCAGCCACACAACAGGGGAATGTTTCATCCCTCCAGGGCACACAGACCAGGTAAGTTCCACCCTCCAACAACAATCAAAGGAAAAAAAAAAAGAAAAACAACCTTGCCCCAAATTTCCTAGATACAATCCTGTTATATTTCATCTCCATTTTGCACCTGCTTCCCCACCTGGTTTTAACTCCACAGAGCAAGATGCCCCTTTGCTGGGTACCTGTTGTCCCATTTCCCAACACCTACCCCCTGCCCCAGCTTCCCTGCCTCCTTTTTGTCTCTCCCTTTAGACTGGAAGCTCATTGAGTACAGGGACTGTCTTCCTTTTTATTTATTGTGTCCCCAGTGCTTAACATGGTCCCAACACTTTATAGACATTTAATAAATGTTTATTGGATTGGATTGGATCCCCTAAACCACACTTCTGCTAACAATAGATAAAAATAACTAGTATTTCTAGGTCAACTTAAGGTTTACAAAGTACTTCTAGTATGTCAACTCATTTAATCCTCACCACACTCCTAGGAGGTAAGTGCCATTATCAATCCATTTTACAGATGAAGACACTGTGGCTAAGAAGTTAAGTTACTTGGTCTAGGTCACACAGTAAGTGTCTGAGAGAAGACTTTGATCTTGACTCTTTCTCATTCCAAGTCCAACACTCTAACTAATGTACCACCTAGCTTCCTCCAGTAGTGGCAATAATAATGATGATGATGATGATAACACCAACTTAATAATAATTACCAACATTTCCTAACTAATGGAAATCAAAACTAATATTTATATAGCAGTTCATAGTTTACAAAGTTATAATTACAAACATTATCTAATGCCAGTCTTAGAAAGGAGGAAACTGGCATTTAGAGAAACGAAGTCAATTAAGATCACATCATTTTAGAACTTGATGAGACCTAAGAAATCATCTAGCCCAGTGCTTCTTAAAAGGGGGATCTCGACCTCATGTGGGGTTGTGAAAAACTTGGCAACAGTAAAAGGTTTCTAAACGTGCAATGACCAAAAATTAATGAAAAATCAAAAGCGTATTGAATCCGAGGCGTTTCTGGCAGTGCTTGTCCGTGTTGCATCGCACAACGTCACTGCAGGTTCTGAACACACACCATGCGCACTTTGCACTGAGCATGCCCTCATTCCATGCAATGCCAACAAACGTTTTCAAAACAGGAAAAGAGGTTTCGAGTGGGAAAAGTTTAAGAAGCCCTCCCTGGTCTAGTCCACTCACCTAGATTGTTTATTTATTTTTGTAGATTTATTTTGTAGATTGTTATCTTTTGTTTCTGAATCACCTTCATTTCCAAATATTCTTCTTCTTGTTCCCCTACCTAGCAAGCTGCCCCTTGTAATGAAGAATAAAGTAAAAAAGAACTAAAAAGGAGGTCAGCAAATTTAACCCACACAATAACCAAGTCTGATACTCCTGTACATGCAGGGCTGAAAAGAAATGAAGGAAGGGTGTGTTCTCATCTCTTTTCAGAGGCCAAGCTTGGTCACTGTAACTTGACAGTCCTGTGCCATCCTTTTACAATTGGTTGCTATTATATTGTTGTGGTCAGCATCACTTTCTCAATTCTGCTTACTTTGCTCTGAATCTGTTCATATAAATGGTCTCATGCTTCTCTGAATTCTTCGTATTTACTGCTTTTAACAGAGCAATAGTATCTCATCACATGCGTGTGATACAACCTGTTTAAACGTTCTCCTATCCATGGCCATCTACCCTTTTGTTTTCTGTTCTTTGCTACCACAAAAGTGATGTTATGACCATTAAAAGCAGGTAGGTGGTACGGGGATAGAAGACTGAACCTGGAGTCATGAAGGCCTGAGTTTGAAGTCAACCTTAGGCGCTTACTAGCTGTGTGACTCTGAGTAAGTGCTTCACCTCTGTCTGCCTCAGATTCTCCATTGATAAAATGAGGATGATAACAACAACTACCTCATTGGAATGTTGTGAAGATCATATGAGATGATGGTTGTAAAGTATTTTGTAAAGCTCAAAGTACCTTATAAATGTTAGTTATTATTTCATAGTATTTTTATTCTAGTATTTTATTTATTTTTAGCATTTTATTTATATAGTATTTTGTGTATTTAATAGTATATTATTATTTTTTATTTATAGATGGGAAATTTACTTTTTTTATCATTGATGTTCTTAATTTACATTTACTTACCAATTTACAATGCCACCAACAATGTATCAGTGTGCTTAGTTATCCATAGTCTCTCCAGCTTTGACTATTCCCATCTTCTGTCCTCTTTGTCAATTTGTTGGTGGAGAGGTGAAAAAACTCAGAGGTTGTTTTGGTTTACATTTCTCTTATTATTAGTAATTCGGAGCATTCTTTCATATGGTTGTTAAAAGTGTGCAATTCTTCTTCATAGAACTCTTTGTCCATATCCTTTGAACACTTGTCCACCGCAACAAATTGTTTTTCCTGTAGTTTATCTTCGGGCCCCATCAGTGAAAGGAGCCATCTGCTGCCAGTTTTGGATTTGTTCATTTTTTTTACCCAGCATTCCTTAAATCTTGGACTTTATTTGGGGGTAGACTACCCAGAATGCTGCTCACCCTGACTTTGAAAGGGGCTTGCAGGTAGAATAAGCATGAAATGCAGCTAAAATAATACTGAAGTAGCCCTCCATGCAGACAGCTGCAGGTGTCCCCGTTGAATTCAAGTCAAGTCAACTAACTCCACGGTTCCTCTCTGTTCCTCTTCTGTGACCTCCAGTCCTTTCCTCATCTCTACCCTTTCTTTTCTTTACCTTTGATGACTCATGGTCATCATGGGTCCAAAGAGGGGTTCTCACCTGGGCAGTGCCCATAGCCTGACTGAGAGTGCCTCTGAACTGTAGAGTTGATGGTCTCTGGACATGTTAGGCAGGTAGCCCTTCCTTCATGCCTTCCCCTCTCTGTTCCATCTTTCAGCCCCCCCTGACTCCCTTGCCCCTCCCTGTGGACCCCAGCCACCTCCTCTTGACATCCTCCAGTCAGTCACTTAAGGATGGGTTCAAACTGCAATGAATTCTCAGTAAGGAGACCAGATCTGTTTGGAAAGAGTCCTCCAGCACAGGGCCTGTTCTCATTTGAGCCAAAAGAAACAAAACAGATAATGTGTGTCTGTTCAGTGTCTTCTGCCTGGAATAGGAAGGAGATTTGTCTCATCAGGTGTATATACATGTAAATATGTAAGTGCAGCTCCCCCCAAAAATTGACCATGCCTATGCCCTCCTGCAAGCTTTTTCTCATTTAGTGTCAGATGCCTAGACGGCCTGTCTTTCTACCTTCCATGTTTTATCTGTCTTCCCTATCCTCTGAGAGCCAGGCTGAGTATTATCTTCTCCAGGAAGTCTTCCTGGATAACACTATCCCTTCCTTCCCTTTGAACTCAAAAAATGTGAAAGGCATGTGATCTAATCGAAAGTCCACTGGACTGGGAATCATAAGACCAAGTCTGAATTCTAACTACCTGTGTGACCTGAAGCAAATCAATCTCCCTGTGTGAATGATCTCAAAACTCTGGTATACAAAAATTATTCTCAACTGTCCTAGTAAGACCCTTCAATCCTACTCACTCATTCATTCAATAAACAGTCATTAAGTGAATAGAGTGCTGGGCCTAGAGTCAAAAAGACTCAAGTTCAAATCCAGCCTCAGACATTTACTAACTGTGTGATCCTGGGCAAGTCACTAAACCTCTGTCTGCCTCAGTTTCCTTGACTATAAAATGAGCCTCATAAAAGTACCTACCTTTCAGAGTTGTTGAATGCTTAATAAAAGCTTTTCCCTTTCCTCCCACCCCACAATGTTTCCTTTCTCTTTGTGAATTAACACAAACTGTCTCCTAACTCCAGAAAACATCACTTCATCTCTGCCTCTCAAAAAATTTTTTCTGTCCCCAAGGCTCAATTTAATCACTGCTTTCTGTAAGAACCTTGACCTGATGCTTCCAAATATTAGCATTCTTTATTTTTCACTCATTACTCTATATGTACTTATTATATATTTCTATTAGGGTGCTAGTTCTTTAAGGTCAGAGATATTTTTTTGTTTCTGCCTTTATATTCCCAGTACTTAATCATAATGAATAGCAGTAGTTGTGAGAGGGCAGCTAGGTGGCACTTCAGTAGATAGAACACTGAACCTAGGGTTAGGAAGACTCATCTTTGTGAGTTCAAATACAGCCTCAGACACTTACTAGCTGTGTGATCCTGGGCAAGTCTCTTTACCCCATTTACCTCAATTTCCTCATCTGTAAAATGAGCTGGAGAAAGAAGTGGTGAACCATGCTAGTATCTCTGCAAGTAAATCCCAAATAGGGTCACAAAGGGTTAGACACAACTGAATAATAACAACAAAAGTTGTAGGTATCTCTCTGGAGGATATAGTTGGTTAGCTGGTACTCATCACTACTCCTTTCTTTATCTTTGGAGATTTAATCAGTTAGTCAGACTTTATTATAAGAATTAGCTAGGGTTTGTTAGTTTTGTTTTACTTTAGCTTAGGAGGCAATACAATGGTCCCTCAGATCCACCAGTCCTGTCTTCTACTATTTTATGTTAATTAATCAATGAATAAACATTTATTAAGCACTTACCAAGTACCAGACACTGTGCTAAGTGCTAAGGTCACAAAAAGAGTCAAAAGGCACCCCTGCCCTCAAGAAGCTTACAATCTAATGGGGAAATTTATACAAAGCAAGCTATATGCAGGATAAATAGGAAATAATTAATAGAGGGAAGGCCCTGGAATTAAGAGGGGTTGGGGAAGGTTTCCTGGGACTTAAAGAAAGCCACAGGGGTCAGCAGTCAAAGCAGAGGAGGGAGAGCATTCCAGGCATGAGAGGCAGAGAAAATGCCCGCAGATGAGAGATGAAGAATCTTATTCATGGAACAGCCATGTTAAATGAAAGGTTGAGAGTTTGATCACAACAGCTCAGTTAGGAAAATGCCTTTGAGAGCCCCAGAAGGTAGTGACTGTCTTGTTTCCTCCTATTCAGTGCCTGGCACATAGTGACCATATGCTATCTCTCTTTCTCCCCCTTCCTCACTTTCTTTCTTCTCTCTCTGTCTCTCTCTTTCTCTGTCTCTGTCTCTGTCTCTCTGTCTGTCTCTCTCTTTCTCTCTGTCTATCTCTCTCTCTTCTGCCTCTCTCTCTGTCTCTCTGTCTGTCTCTCTCTCTCTTTCTCTCTGTCTATCTGTCTGTCTCTCTCTCTTTCTCTCCCCTTCTTCTGGATTGTAATAGTCACAAATCATTCTCAGGGCAAAAAGGACACTTTTGTCCCTCCGAACTACAAATCTTAGGACAGTAGTTATTTCTCAAACCTCTCTTACACATATAGGTCTCCTCAGATGAATCAATAACAGATAACTTTGTTTAAAGAAGCATGAAATTATATGTGCATATATATGTTCTGCAAAAAAATAATGCCTATGTTTCTCAAATTGCTATTGTCATGGAGAATGCCCAGAAATTAGTCAAAAGGCAGAAGGATCTCTTATAGATGAGGAAGTCCTCCAGATGTTCATCATCTTTGGATATGGTCTTGAGTGCTTATATCAAGCCCATGACACTGCAGATCATTCTAAATGACATCAACAGTCACTCAAAAATCTTTGAGCTAGGGGCAACTAGGTGGCACAGTGGTTAGAGCACGGGCCCTGGAGTCAGGAGGACCTGAATTCAAATCCAGCCTCAAACACTTGATACTTATTAGCTACATGACCCTGGGCAAGTCACTTAACCCTGATTGCCTTGAGGAAAACAAAAACAAAAACATAAATCTTTGACCTAACTATTCACATAGGAAAAACCAAGTGGATAAAAAAAGATCTATTGTATAAATGACATATTTGGACACACAGCCCATCCTACTAGCCCATCAACTTGGACAGGTAGGACAAATAGACAATAAACTGGTCTTAGTACTAAGCAGGTAGATGAGGCTGTATGGCTCCAAAGGATTGGATTTCATGGTCAAAGTAGTAAAGTTGTGGATCACCTAGGGTCAATGGAGAGGTGTAAGTAGGCCGTAACACATTGCCAAATAAGATATATGACATATAAGATAATGACATATAAAATATGTCATTAGAGAAATGAATGGCCAGGGAAGGCAGTTAGTTGGCCATATATTGAGAGTGATGGAAGATAGATGGTTCCTGAACTCTGCTGTTAAAAGAAGTTTGGGGGGGGGGGGAGAGTGAAGCCAAGATGGCAGAATAAAAACAGTGACTTGCTTGAGCTCTCTCCCAAACCTCTCCAAATATCTGTAAAATGACTCTAAACAAATTCTAGAGCAGTAGAACCCACAAAAAGACAGAGCAAAACAAATTTCCAGCCCAAGACAACCTGGATGGTTGATTGGAAAGGTCTTTTGAGCCAGACTGGGAGAGGAGCACAGTTCAGCTTGGGCACACAGGCAAAACAGGCCTCAGCAAACCTGGAGCAGGCCTTAGGGGACTGAATCATGGGCAGCTGTGGCAGTTTCCAGACGTCTCAACCCACAAACGCCAAAGACAGCTTAGAAGCTCAGTAGGAAAGGTCTGTTGGACCACGGTGAGAGAGGAGCTTGGTCCAGCCACAGTCCTGGCACAGCCCCAGGGTGGTGGCTGCTTCCAGAGCTCTTAGCCCACAGATAGAAGGGGATCAAGTGGATGATGAGAGGGGGATTTCAGGGATCTCTTTGCTGGTGCTGAGGCAAGATTCTCTTGCTTTGCCCATGATTGGATCTGGGTCACAGTTCTGGGTGATGTTCCTGGAGCAAGGAGAAGCACTGCAGTGGTGGAGTTTGTAGTGGCAGTGAAGAGAGAATCCTCCTAGTTACAAGGCAGAAAGAGTGCTTGTGGTCACTCATAGACCAGAGCACAGGCCAGGAAAGGAGTAAACACCTCACCCTTGATCATACCACTATGGAAGAACAGAAAATTTACAGGTCCCTAGAAGTATCTCTGAGAACAGCTGCACAAAATCCCTGAAACTTGGGACAATACATTCTCCATGCTACAAGCAGATCCCTACCTTACAAAGAGTTTAAAAGTCTAATAATTGTCTGGGAACATGAGCTAACAGTGTAAAAAAAAAAAGTCAGACCATAGAATCTTTCTTTGCTGACAAAGAAGATAAAAACATATAACCAGAAGAAGACAACAAAGTTAAAGCTCCTACATGCAAAGCCTTCAAGAAAAATATGAATCAGTCTCAGGTCATGGAAGAGGTCAAAAAGGATTTTGAGAAGCAAGTAAGAGAAGTAGAGGAAAAACTGGGAAGAGAAATGAGAGTGCTGCAAGAAAATAACGAAAAACAAGTCAACAGCTTGCTAAAGGAGACCCAAAAAATACTGAAGAAAATAACACCTTAAAAAATAGACTAACCCAAATGGCAAAAGAAGTCCAAAAAGTCAATGAGGTGAAGAATGCCTTAAAAAGCAGAATTGGCCAAATGGAAAAGGAAGTTCAAAAGCTCACTGAAGAAAATACTTCCTTAAAAATTAGAATAGAGCAATTGGAAGCTAGTGACTTTATGAGAAATCAAGACACAGTAGAACAAATCCAAAAGAATGAAAAATTAGAAAACAATGTGAAATATCTCATTGGAAAAACAACTGACCTGGAAAATAGATCCAGGAGAGAGAATTTAAAAATTATTGGACTACCTGAAAGCCATGATCAAAAAAAGAGCCTAGACATCATCTTTCAAGAAATTATCAAGGAAAACTGCCCTGATATTTAGAACCAGAGGGCAAAATAGAAATTGAAAGAATCCACCACCCCTCCTGAAAGAGATCCCCAAAGGAAAACTCCTAGGAATATTATAGCCAAATTCCAGAGTTCCTAGGTCAAGGAGAAAATATTACAAGCAGCCAGAAAGAAACAATTCAAGTACTGTGGAAACACAATCAGGATAACAGAAGATTTAACAGCTTCTACATTAAGGACAGGAGGCATGGAATAATATTTCCAGAGGGCAAAGGAGATAGGATTACAACCAAGAATCACCTACCCAGCAAAACTGAGTATAATCCTTCAGGGGAAAAAATGTCATTCAGTGAAATAGAGGACTTTCAAGCATTCTTGATGAAAAGACCAGAGCTGAATAGAAAATTTGACTTTCAAATACAGGACTCAAGTGAAACATGAAGAGGTAAACAGGAAAGAGAAATCATAAGAGACTTATTAAGATTGAACTGTTTACATTCTTGAATGGAAAGATGATATTTGTAACTCATGAGACCTTTGTCAGTATTAGGATAGTTGGAGGGAAAAAAATATATGTATGTATATATAGTGATAGATGATGTAGATAGATAGATAGATAGATAGATAGATGTAGATAGATAGATAGAGGGCACAGGGTGAGTTGAAGATGAAGGGGTGATATCTGGAGAATAAAATTAAGTGGTGAGAGAGGATTATACTGGGAGGAGAAAGGGAGAGGTAGAATGGGGTAAATTATCTCACATAAAACAGACAAGAAAAAGCTTTTACAATGAGAGGAAAGTGGGGGAAGGTGAGAAGGAATGAGTGAATCTGACTCTCATCAGATTTGGCTTAAGGAAGGAATAATATACACACTCAATTGGGGATGGAAACCTATCTGTCCCTACAGGAAAATAGCAGGAGATAAGAGAGGGGGAAATGATAGAAGGGAGGACAGATTAGGGGAGGTGATAATCAGAAGCAAACACTTCTAAGGAGGGACAGGGTCAAAAGAGAGAATAGAATAAATGGGGGGCAGGATAGGATGAAGGGAAATATAGTTAGTTTTTCACAACATGAATACTATGGAAGTGTTTTGCATGTCTACGCATGTATAACCTGTATCTAGTTTCTTGCCTTCTAATAAGGGTGGTGGAATGAGAGGAAGGGAGAGAATTTGAAACTCAAAGCTTTAAAAATAAATTTAGAAGTTGTTTTTACATACAACTGCGAAATAAGATATACAGGAATGGGGTATAGAAATCTATCCTGCCCTACAGGAAGATAAAAGGGGAAGGGGATAAGAGAAGGGTGGTGATAGAAGGGAGGGCAAATTAGGGGAAGGGGTATACAGAATGCAAGCCGTCTTGGGTGGGGGGAGGGGTGAGATGAGGAGAAAATTTGGAACTCAAAATCTTGTGGAAATGTATGTTGAAAACCAAAAAAAAAAAAAAAGTCTTTCCTTTGGTAGTGGGAAAAAAAGAGAGAAGTTAATAGAAAGGCCCCAAACAGATTGAGTAGATCCCATGTTTGGAATACCCAGGAAGACATGGATAAGAGTGGCAAAATTAAAACATGGATAGACCAGTACAGAGATTAGCCACATTAAAAAAAAAAATGCAGACCATTCACAATACTGAAGCAACTCCAATACCTAGAACAGTACCTTGCACAGAATGGTTATACAAATAAATGTTTGTTGAATTCAATAAAATTCCTTGAGAAATTTGATTTTTACTCCATCAACTGCCCATGGAAATATGAACAGTCAGAGGAAGAAGCGAGCTTAATACATAGAATGTTAAACTCAAAGACACAGGATGTTATAGTTGACCTAGAATGATCCTCACAATGTATAATGTAAGAACCTGAAGGAACCTTGGAGACAAAATCTAGAATCTAAGTCAACCAACAGAGCCTCTGAGGCTATCTTGCAGGTCCATTTCAGGAAGCCTATGCTCTCCTGAAAGATGAGAAACCTGATATAATTAGCCACAGCATCCTCAGGCTCTCTTAATTAGCCCTCGAAGCTAATGAAACATCTCTGCTCTGACAATAACAGAAGGCCTCCCGGCTGCAGCCTGTGCAGGACATAGCTCTGGAGCCCAGCTCTCTGCAGCCCAATTAATTGTTTACCATCATGATGACTTGTGATCACCCATAAAGCCTGATGCACATATGCTCCAAACCATTCATCTTTATTTCTCAAATGACTTCATGCTGAGAGTCGTGGGATCACCTTTGGGTTAGGGATGAGTTGTTTCTGAACATAATCTCGGGAAGTAGGAGGAATGATCAGGAAGACTGGGGCAGAAATGGGCACAACAGGCTAAGAACCAGCCACAGTTTGGCTGAGGCCACTATTCCTGTAAAGAAACAAGCTAAGTAGTTATTCCATTGCACATATGAAAAGAGGCACAGTAAGAATCAGGAATGTCAGGGCTGGGAGGGGCCTTAGAACTGGGGATGTCAGAGCTGGGAGGGGCCTTAGACAGGGAATATAAGCTGGAGAGGCTTTAGAGCAGAGGATGTCAGGGCTGGGAGGGGCCTTAGAACTGGGAACATGAGACCTGGGAGGAATCTTAGAATGGAATGTCAGAGCTTAGAGGGACCTCAGAATAGTAATAATCAGAGATAAGACTGACCTAAAGGCATAGATGAGAAAGGTCAGAGATAGAAGATAACTTTGAGGTGATCTTATCTAAACTGAACTTTTTCATCAACCTCTCCCATCTCATTGGATCCAAACTGGACTCTTTGGGACCTGACCTGTGAACTTTTCTGTCAATTATAGTGATTGATATTTGCCAGAGGCACAAAGAGTTAAGGGACTACCTCAGGGTCACACAGCCAATAGATCTCAGAACCAGGATTTGAACTAAAGTTATCCAGACACAGAGGTCAGTTGTGTGTCCACTACATAAGGCTCTTTAGGAAATAGAAGTTTGATAGCATCTCTTTTGTGGAAGCAAATAATAGAAATGAAGGAGATGCCCATCAGTTGGGGAATGATTGAATAAATTGTGCTCAACTGATTAAATGGAATATTGCATAGAAACAGTGAAAACAAAGGATTCAGAGAAGCATGGGAAGAATTTGATGAACTGATGCAGAATGAAGTAAGCAGATGAGAAAAACAACAAACGCAATGACTTGGATAAGAACCAGATAACTGTTATAGGGAATTCCCAGATAAGAAAATATTCCCTTTCAGTAGAAGTCAGCACCTTCTCTGACACTTGTAGTCCTAGAGAGTCGTGAGGGGCACTGAGAACTTTGACTTGCCCAGGGTTACATGACCAGTCTGCATCAGAAATGAGACTTAAGGGGGCAGCTAAGTGATGCAGTGGATAGAGCACCGGCCCTGAAGTCAGGAGGACCTGAGTTCAAATCCAGCCTCAGACCAAACACTTGACACTTAATAGCTGTGTGACTCTGGGAAAGTCACTTAACCCCAATTGCCTAAAAATAAAAAAATAAAAAAATAAAAAATGAGACTCAAACCAGCTGTTCATGCCTCTAAAGGCAACTTTTCACAAGACAACAGGTGCCTCTCACAAGGACCTCAACAATTTAAATGGAAGGAACCCAAAGAAATGAAACTTCATGACACGCAATTACATTTTCAGCTACAGGACTATTTGTTCTATTTGTTTCTGCCATTACAAAAAAAAAAATAATGCTTAAAGTACAAGTAGCTCAAGGAGGTCTCAATAAATATTTAAAGGGTGAAGTAGTAACACTTAACACCTTTATGTGCTCTCCTAGAAGACGAATGATTAAAATACTAAAGCCTGAAGTATTTTGTGGGACTGTTGAATGGCTGTTTTGCTTGCTCCATGATGCCATATTTTCAGAGCAACTCGTTTAATGTTCTTATCTTTGATAAGCAAGGCATCTTTCACTTGTAGCATCAACCTGACAACAATCATCTTCTCTTCTAAGAAGTCACTGTGGAATCACATCCTCTTGGTCACCAACATCCATATCCACGAACTCCTGACTTCTCAAACTCATGAATCTGGTACCAAGGATAGAAATATCCCTGTCAAAATCTCCGATCAATCGTCTGTGCTCAAGGAAAGAAACTCAAAACAAGAGACGCATCTATCTAGGAACTTGAGATCCAGTCTCAGGCTTCCTGGATAAGAAGGTCATTGCATCCTCTAGCTGATATCATGGTCCTCTTCGAGATTGAAAGACAAACAACAAGAACAACAACGAACTCTTCTCCAATCCATAATTGTCAAAAGCATTTTCTTCCTTATTCCTCTGGTTAAAAGGGTGTTTGAAAATGAAGATGATGTAAAAAAAAATAGCACTAGACATTTTCAGAAGCAACAATTGATGGATAAAGAAGGGAGGAGGGTAGAAAGTTAAAGCTAAAAGGAATTTTTGAATGTCCAAAGAGACCACAGAAATGATGGAGGCCAGCTCTCTGATTTGATAGAGGAGACCAGTGACTGAAGCCCAAAGAAGACTCTTGACCAAAATCACAGTTATTTGGAATTCTACTGACAGAGCCAGGATTAGAACCCAGATCTCCTGATTCCTGGGTTTTTCCTCAGCTGTCTTAGACATCTCAGTCTTCATGTAGAAATACATTCTCAGGTCCCAGACCTGAAGCTGGTCCAAGCTGACAATTGGAGGGGAAAACCTGGGCTCCCACCCAGCTGCTGCCTCTCTGCCCCCAGATCCCCACCTTCTCAGCAGAGAGCCAAGCCCAGGACCAGGCTAAGCCTGGGAGACCTCCTGGACTGTGGGACACAGCTACCTCCCCTGCCTGGGGCCCCAGTTCTAATTGTAAAGCCAGAACAGTGCTGCTGAGGCCAACTGAAGCCAAATGATTCCAAGGTGAGGCGCCAGCCAGGAGCCAAAGCAAAAGCATAAAGCTGGCAGGCCCCTCACCCCAGCCCCTCTTGTTAGTCTCTGTTAATGCCCTTCTTGCTCAGGCCTGGCATCCAATCTCAGGGCCCCATGCCAGGCTGTAATCACCTCCATCCTCTTAATGGTCCGGTCACTTGGACTTCTGCCACCCACTGAGAGATACCAGTTCAGGGGGGCACATTGTCTACCAACTGGTTCCTCTTTCTATGAAGCCTCACAGCTTATAAAATGCATTCCTCACACCAACCTTACCAAGAAAGTAGCACAAGAATAATTGATAAGGATGCCAATAATGACAGTGATGATGACGATAATAATACTACTATCGTATTTGTAATGATGTTTCTAGTGTTTATATAGCATTGTAAGGTTTGCAAAGAGTTTTACAATCATCATCTCTGGAGATGGGAGACTGAGACTCAGAGGTAGCAAACATGGTCTCACATTACCACAGACAGAGAGATAGAGATAGATAGATAGATAGATAGATTGATAGATAGATAAATAGATAGACAGACAGACAGATGGACAGATGGGTAGGCAGATAGACAGACATACAGACAGATAGATAGACAAATAGAGATAGATAGACAGATAGATAGATAGATAGATAGATAGATAGATAGATAGATAGATGTCATAGGGATACATGGAGCTTTATCCAGGTGTGCCACAATATCCTGGAGAAGCATTCTTATTGGCCCTTGTCCTGTCCTGAGGAATAGGAGAAAGGACAATTCAAGTGTTCCTCAGGGTGGGTGTGATGTTCTACCTACACTTGTGATACATCTAGCCATATATCCAGGCCTAATCTTTCTTCCATCCTCCACTCCCACATTGCCTACTGCCTGCTGGACAGCTCCACTTAGACATCTAGGGACATCTCAATCTCACTAGGTCCCCTCCCAATAAACTCATTATGTCCCCCTACATCCCTGTTTCTGTTGAGGACGCTACCACCCTTCCCATCACCCAGGCTCCTCAGGTCTGCATCAGCCTTGTCTCCTTTCTCTCCCTCACAACTCATCCATATCCATCAGTTGCATTCATACTTTCCACTCCCATCTGGTTTCCTTCTCACAGCCACAGCTCTAGGTCAGGCCCTCATCACTGCTAACCTGGACTATTGCGGCAGCCTCCTTGCTGCCTTCACTGCTTCTGCTCTCCCAATTCCAATCCATTCTTCACAGGCTGCTGATCTTTCTATGGCACAGGTATGAGTATGTCTTCCCTCTGCTTCAGCTCCCTAGTGCTTCTAGGATGACATATATTCTCTGCCTAGCTTTTAAGGACTGGTTCTTTTCCACCCTGCCAAGCTTACCTCACTTCTCTCTCTGCCATGCAATCTAGATTTCAGCTAAACTAGCCTACCTGCTATTCTGTTAATCTGGATAATTTATATTTTTTGTAAATATTCATCAATTTGACATTGTCAGATTTATTGGCATATAGCTGGGCAAAATAGCTCCTAATTGTTGCTTTAATTTCCTCTTCATTGGTGGTGAATTCACCCTTTTCATTTTTGATACTGGTAATTTGGTTTACTTTCTTTTTTAAATCAAATTAGCCAAAGGTTTATATATTTTATTACTTTTTTCATAAAACTAGCTCTCAGTTTTATCACTTTTATTAAGTTCTCTTTTGATTTTCAGAATTTCTAATTTGGTATTTAATTGGAGATTTTTAGTTTGTTTTTTTCCTAGCTTTTTTAATTGTACGTCCAATTCATTGATCTCTTCTTTAGCTATTTTGTTCATGTAAACATTTAGAGATATAAAATTTCCCCTAAGAATTACTTTGGCTGCATCCTATAAGTTTTGGTATGATGTCTCATTATTGTCATTCTCTTTGATGAAATTACTAATCTTTTCTATGATTTGTTGTTTGACCCACTCACTCTTTAGGATTAGTAGTTTCCAATTAGTTTTTGGCCTATCTTTCCTTGGCCCTTTATTGCACATAATTTTTATTGTATCATGATCTGAAAAGGATGCATTTATTATTTTTTTCCGTTCTGCATTTGATTGTGAGGTTTTCATGCTCTAATACGTCGTTAATTTTTGTGCAGGTGCCATGCACCACTGAGAAAAAGGTATATTTCTTATTTTTCTCATTCAATTTTCTCCAGAGGTCTATCATATCTAACTTTTCTAAAATTCTATTCACATCCTTAACTTTTTTTGTTTATTTTGTGGTTAGATTTATCTATTTCTGAGAAAGGGAGGTTGAGGTCCCCCACTAGTATAGTTTTGCTGTCTATTTCTTCCTGTATGTCACTTAACTTCTCCTCTAACCGGTTTGGATGCTATACCACTTTGTCCATATATGTTTCCAATTGATATTACGTCATTGTCTATAGCACCTTTTAGCAAGATGTAGTTTCCTTCCTTATCTTTTTTAATTTGATCTGTTTTTGCTTTTGCTTTTTCTGAGATTGGGATTGCTACCCCTGCTTTTTTTGCTTTTTTTCTTTTTTTTAACTTTAGCTGAAGCATAATATATTCTTCTCCAGCCTTTTACCTTTACTCTGTGTGTATTTCTCTGATTCACATGTATTTCTTGTAAACAACATACTGTAGGATTCTGATTTTTAATCCACTCTGCTATCCACTTCTATTTTATGAGAGAGCTCATCCCATTCACATTCAAAGTTATGCTTACTAACTGTGTATTTCACTCCATCCTATTTTCTTCCTGTTTATAATTTTCTCTCTTTTCACCCTTTCCCTCCTCACTAAAGTTTTGCTTTTGACCACCATCTTCCTCAATCTGTCCTCCCTTCTATCAGTCCCCCTTTTATTTCCCCTTTCCCCTCCTACTTCTGCCCTCCCTTCTATCAGCCCCCCTCTTTTCCCTCTTCTTTCCTCCTTCCCTTCCTACTTCCCTATAGGGTAAGAAATTTCTATACCCAACTGTTATTTTATTCCCTTTTTGAGCAAAATCCAGTGAGAGTAAGGCTCAAACAATGCTCACTCACTCCCTTCTTTCACTCTACTGTATTAAGTCTTTTGCACATCTTTATGTGATATAATTTACCCTATCCTGCCTCTCCCTTCCTCTTCGCCCAATACAATCCTTTTTTCACCCCTTAATTTTTTTTATATCCTCATATCAAAGTCAACTTATACCCATTCCTTCTAATTGCCCTAAAAGAGATGTAATTCTCAAGACTTACAAGTATCATCTTCCCATGTAGGGAAAATAGTTTGAATCTTACTGAATAACATGTTTTTTTTCTTTCCCATTTACCTTTTTATGCTTTTTGAGTCTTGTATTTGAAGATCAAATTTTCTGTTCAGCTCTGATCTTTTCATCAGAAAAGTTTGAAAGTCCCCTATTTCATCGAATGACCATATTTTGCCCTGAAAGATTATGCTCAGTTTTGCTGGGGAGTTGATTATTGATTGTAATACAAACTCCATTGCCTTCCAGAATATCACATTCCAAGCCCTCCAGTCCTTTAATATAGAAGCTGCTAAGTCCTGTGTAATCCTGACTGTAGCTCTTTGATATTTGAATTGTTTCTTTCTTGCTGCTTACAGTATTTTCTCCTTGACCTAATAATTTCAGAAAATGTGGCCACAATATTTCTCAGAGTTTTCATTTTGGGATTTCTTTCAGGAAGTGATTGGTTGATTCTGTCAATGACTATTTTTTTTTCCTCTAGTTCCAGGATATCAGGGCAGTTTCTTTAGATAATTTCTTCAAAGATGCTGTCCAGGTTCTTTTTTTGATCATGGCCTTCAGGTAGTCCAATATTCCATAAATTATCTCTCATGGATGTATTTTCCAGGTCAGTTGTTTTTCCAGTGAGGTATTTGCCATTTTCTTCTATTTTTTTTCACTTTTTTTTATTTTGTTTGACTGATTCCTGATGCCTCATAGAGCCATTAGCTTCCACTTGCCTAATTCTAATTTTTAAGTAATTATTTTCATCTGTGAGCTTTTGTACCTCCTTGTCCATTTGGCCAATTCTATTTTTAAAGGAGTTGTTTTCTTCAGTCAATTTTTGTGTTTCCTTTTCCAAGCTGCTGACTCTTTTTTCATAATTCCCCTTCATAACTCTCATTTCTTTTCCCAATTTTTCTTCTACCTCTCTTATTTGACTTTTAAGATCCTTTTTGAGCTCTTCCAAGAAAACTTTTTGGTCCTGAGACCAATCCATATTTCCCATTGAGGCTTCACATGTAAATATTTTGATGTTGTCCTCTTCTGAGTTTGTGTTTTGACCTTCCCTGTCACCATAGTAGCTTTCTCTGGTAAGGGCTTTTTTCTGTTTCTTACTCATTTTCCAGCCTATTTCATGTCTTTTAAAGTTGAGCTCAGCTCCTGGGGCATAGGGGGCACTGTCCCAATATTCTTATTCTTGGGATCATGGCCATGGTTTTCCATGCCAGGGCCTCAGGTACTTGCAACTTGCCCACTGCACTGGGGATGGCCTGGCCTAGTCATGCCTGTTGTGCTGGGGCTCCAGAGTTCACAATTTGCCTTCTGTGGTGGGGCTGGAGGCTTCACTACTGGCCTGCTGAGGCAGGTTGCTGATCTGTGCTGTGGCTAAACGCCTCCCACTGGCTTGCCCAGATACTGTCTGCACCAGGTTCTGCTCCCCTTTTACCCAAGTGAGATAGACCTTTCCCAAAGTCCCTCTAAGTTATCTTAACCTGGAAAATTATTTCATTCCATCTTTTTGTGGGTTATCTTGCTCCAGAATCCATTTAGAGACTTGATTTAATAGCATTTCCAAGAGAAACTGGGGAGATCTCAGGCAACTTCCTGGCTTCTTCCTGCCATTTTGGCTCCAGTCCCTTTCTCCCTTCCTTTAACCAAGAGTAAGCACTTTGAAGCCAAGAACTGTTCCTCTCTGGGATCTTTGTATTTTCAATGCCCAGCACAATATTCTGCACATAATAGATACTTAATATACACTTGTTGGAAGGATGCGAAAAACATTTATTAAGCATCTATAATGTGCAAGATACAACGCTAGATACACAGGATAAAAAGACAAAATGGTAAACACACTGTGTCCTCCAAGAGCTCACACTGTACCGAAAGGAAGCAGCAGCATAGAGCCAATGTTGCCTCATGTTGAAGGTGTAAAACATATCATCTAGGAAATGAACAATCAGAAAAGTATGGCCCTGTTATGTAGCAGGAACTACAGTTGCATAGACAAGGAAGTAGATTAGTAGAGGAGGGAGAAAGCTCTAATTATTTGGAAGAATGGAGAAAGCTTCATGAAGGAGGTGACCCCCCCCCCGAGGTGAACCTTGAAGGAAGCTAGGGATTCCAAGAGACAGAAGTGAGGAGGAGGAGTGTTCCAGGGATGGAGCATAGACACGGAGGTAGGAGACATAAGACTGAGTTGGAAATTTAATTGAATTTAAACCTCTCCAATTCTAAATTTGATGATCCTGAGGGGATCTTTAAGACTTCCTACACTCGTATGACCCTCTCTGCCATTTACTAATCATATGACCTTGAACAAATTGCTTCCCTCACTGATGCTGTTAATTCAACTCTAAATTGTACACTTTACCTAACAGGGTTATTGTGGATAAAGGTCTTTGTAATGTTTATAGAACCATAGGAACAGAATAAGAGGTGTAACAAGCAACAGAACAAAAGAAGCAACAGCAATAGAAGTAGCAACAATAATAGTAGAAGCTGTGATGGTGGTGGCAGAAATAGTAGTAATAGTAGTTAGTAGTAGTAATAGTAGTTAGTAGTAGTAATAGTAGTTAGCAGTAGTAGTAGTAGTAGTAGTAGTAGTAGTAGTAGTAGTAATAGTAGTCAGTAGTAGTAATAGCAGATCTTAGAGTAATAGAGATCTTAGCAGTAATAATAATAATAGTAGTAGTCATTAGTAGTAATAGCAGTAGCATAATAGTAGTAGTAGTACTAGTAGTAGTAATAGTGGCAGCAAGCAGCAGTAATAGTAGTAGTAACATAATCTGACCCCCAACAGTTATAGTCTAAGAAAGAATGATAGGTGCAAATCCCAGAAAATCTTTGGAGAACTGGGGACCTTAAATGGACTTTCTAACATTATATGATTATTTAAAGTGATAATATTTATTAACTTGCTAATATTA